>NC_133206.1:33447023-33514523 GCF_958299795.1 Porites lutea
GTGAAATATTTATCGATATAAACACGCGGGTTCCATAGTTTCTGTATTGGACAAAAAACATAAAAAATTTATTACCCCTTCACAATGATTCATCTTTTCTTGTCACTAAGAGATACTGTTCGCTAATACTAATGCAAAGATATAATCTTTGGTATAGACGAAGGTAGAGAGCACATTCATTATTTATTTGGCAATGATTGAAAGAAAACTGATTGAAATGTTATATGCAGCAGCGAGTATAAACGAATTAGTGCTGTTCGCTAGAATGTGAATACAGTTCTTTTAGACAGCTATGGCGTAAGTATCCTTATTTACTCCTGCGCAAGAATTTTTCGGAGTTATGATGACCATAAATATAGCGAAGAAAATCCAAGTTTTGCAAACGTTATTCAGGTAAGCACTTTCGCTTATTGAAATGTTACATCTGAAATAAAATATGATAGGCTGGAGCAAAGGATATTGACACGATTCATTTATGTGAGTTATTACTTTTCAAAAAGAATCTGATTGTAGATGTGAGTATACAAGTCTTTGATTCGCCTTCTTCACAAAGTAATCTTCTAGCTTAAACGACACTATTCGCATCTCTGGAAATATGCTTTTTTTGCTCTACTTGTTAATGGTCAGAATTATAATGAACGTTGTAAGTATTTTTTTAAAAGAGCGTGACTGATGGGTCACAAATATTTATGCGTGACACGGCATTTTGCGTGGGTGGTGCGCAGCGCCCGGCGTTGCGTGACGTAGAGAGAGGGGCCAGAACTGGACTACGCCTGGCTACGTTGATAACGAGGCGTGGACCAAAGCGGCCCACGCATCATCTAAACTATTGCTATAGTCTGTACAGGCGCTGGACGTTGTAGACTAAAAAGGCTAAGAGGTCTTTAGTCTCCAATACGAAGCCATTCTTTAGGAGCGCTATGCGACGAGGCAAAGAACGGCTTTGTGGGACTGAGACCTAGAAAGATCTTGAAAAGATGCAGGTGACTGACTATTGCCTTGACAACTACCTGAAAGTCAATTAAAAATCCCAGAAGGATGAAGAGGGGTCGAATGATGAGGGCTCCGAACTTTAAAATTCGTTGGCTTCCCTGTTCGCTTTGACTGCGAGTTGTGAGTGGATTTATTAACTGCTAGCAGGAGAGTTCAACTCCTCTGTATAAATTTGTGCGACTAAGAGTCAACTTGTATATGTTGAAGTTATTTTTCTTTTCATTGTTTTGGGGCCATGGTAATGTATGCTAATGAATTTGAAACAGAGGAAAAACAAAAATTAACGCAAATAAAAAAGTGAACTACAAAATAATCAAGATATTAATATTTTAGCTTCTCATAAGTCTTCGAATTCCTGGAAGATCGTCAAGTTAACTTCATTGGACAATATCGTATCTTTCGATCATTTAAGAGTCTTTCTTTCCTATTTTTTTGGGAAGTGTCTTGTACGCTTATATGAAATTAGTGATACTCCTGATCCAGAGCGGACAGCGTCAGTCCTTGATCTTCTGTTGAGATCTTCCATTCATTCATTACTAGTAGCTGACGAAAAGACAAAAACCCGCTTTTATGGAAATATAAATGGGGGCGAGCCTACTAAAAAATACTTACAACTTTAGCTATATTTTGATGATCAAATAAATGTAGTAGAGTTGTTTTAACTCCACCTGCCGTTCGCAATTTCTTTGTCGATCCGCAGCAATAAAATCCAATAAGGTGATATGAGAACAGGTTCTCATTTCTGGCTGGTGACGCAGTACCTACCCCACCCTTGGCATCTCTCTGGTGGCATACAGTTACGTCATCATGCCGGGCGGAAATGGTGCGCAAGCGCGCACTTCACGTCGAACAACAACATGGCGAAGCTGGAAAGCCAGAGAGGAATAGACACCGCTTTTGACTCTTATTTTAAAAGATAATGACTGGTTTGGTCAAGAACCAGATCGTGAAGCAGCTCGCCAGGTACTTTTGCCATAAAGTGGTCCAAAATGTCCGCGATGTTCGTGAGATCTGCTCGGCGCGATAAACGGGAATGTGTGCACGTGAACTTGTTGGACAGGTTTTTTAATGCTGTGCATTTTCTTTCAGGTTCACAAAGAACCTCTCTCCCAACAAAATCAGCGTGAAGTTTCTTAAGGGAGAAGGCGAACTTCACAACCTTGAACTAGATGAAACAACTCTTTCAGAGCTTCTGGAGTTGCCACCATGGATTCGCCTTACAAAAGCTGTATGCAACAGAATTTCCGCCAAGGCAAGTTATTATCAGCATACGGATGCATTGTTGAATTTATTATATTTCCTTAAGCACATCAATTCATATTTCACTTCATAATTTGTTTAAAACTTTTTTGACAATGACATTTTTAGAACGAAGTCCTTCAGTCAAAAACAGAGCAGTTTTGGTGATTAAACTGTTTACAGATGTTTTACTTAAGAGCAGAACGTCTCAGAACGTCTCAGAAGCCTGATAAAGTTCTGTCATTTCTGTCATCTGTTGAGGAGCTGATGATGAAAATATTAAGTCTATGATGAACAAATGTGGAAACGACGTTTGCTTAGGGTTATAAATATTAATCTGTGTTGAATCTGAGTTTTTTCCTGGCGATATTATTCAACTGCCTTTATGATTTTCATTTTAAAGTTTTACTATATGATGACAACAAAAACTATTGTAGTCCTTTTAGTAGCCTAGCGTCTTTTTAAAGGGACAATGTGTTTCTTTTCCGAATGTATTGACATAGAATTTAACCAACACTGTGGATTATGTGCTTGATCACGAGTTTAAATGCTACAGAATTTAAGCTTAAGTAAATCTTCATTTGCGTGATTATTGTAACATGACAACCTTTTACTTGACAAGTTTGTATTTACTGCATTTTATAAAGTGCTTAAAATGGTAATTCAAAACCCCCCAGGTTAAACGTAATTATTTTTGTAGACAATAGGCTTTTGCTTAATTGGATATTCTTTTTGTCAAAAGGTTTCAGAAGGAAATAATTCTAGATTCTTTAAAACATCAAGAGCACCTGTATATAGTATCATAGTTGTTGAATTGTCAAATTTCGTAGGAACGCCAGTTTTAAGTGTCAAAGTATCTTTTGTCTGCATAGCAAACTGTCGTCATGGAAATTTTGATAATCTCAAGCCAGAATTTTACAGGTGAAACTGTCACTGGTAACTGTATTCAAGTCTGAGTAAGAACGTTTTTCTTTGCAGAATTTTCTTGAATTTAACTGACATTGTAGGATAAAAATTTATACTCTTTTAAACCAACGGTACCCCGTACATGTTATGTTTTGAAGGAATCAGTAAAAAATGAATTTGGTGGGAAATGACACTCTTGATTTATTTTTCTACAGATTCACTGGACAAAACTTAAAACAGATCCAATTTGTCTGGTAAGTGTTTGTTGCATTTTACAATGTAGTACTAACTATTTCTGGAACTGCATATCCTACTGAGATAATTTTACACTCAGTAATAATATAATATAAATAGATTTTGCCAGAACTATAAGCGAAGCTCCCGTTTACGCATTCTTCACACAATGGACTTTAAACCACTGCAAAGAAATCCACAAATCTATATTAACCTTTGGGGGAGAAACACATGACTTAGAAACATAAACTTAAGCCTGCGATCAGTTAAAAGCTAACAACTGGTCAAAAAAACGTGTGACCTCGATGAGTTGGCACCAGAGCCCATGTAACAGTCATGTGACACTGGTCAGCAGATACCCTGTTTTGACAGCTGTCAATTGGCCATAACATGGTTGTCTATTATCAAGTTAAATACAGCTTACAGGTTAAATACAAGTTTGACGTTTCACATTAGTTTCCCTGGGGGGATATGCCGATGGGACCCTGGAGCCCTTAGCCTATACCAGCGCTGGTCCAAGTGAATTTTGCTACCCTATACTAGACTAGACTCCCCAAATCCTGTTTTCCAGAAACAACTGAGGTCACTAACACAGTCCAGCCAGAACAAAACCGATTTGATTTTTTTATATTCTTGAGTGGCAATTCCTGGTTTCCCTAGTCTAGACTAAAATCTTCAGCCAATTGATCAGTTTAAATTTGAAATGATACCCTCTTCTAGACCCAAACTCTCTGATTTATATACCCTATCCCAGGGTAAACTGCTTCAAAACCATTCCCTTCACAGCGGCACATATCTATATAGCCCATATACGGCAGTACCCCCCCCCCCCCCCCCTCAGTACAGAATTGACCTAAAACAGTAATAACCTCACGGCACCCCACTGTAGCCCCTGTAACGGGTTAATTTTATCTTGCAGTATCTTGACCGTGTTGAGGTTAACATGGAAGCTGTTGACAGTGATGTTAACACGCCACCCACCAGTTCGCCACAGAGAAACCCTTCCCACGCGCCTCATCAACCTCTCAAGTAAGGTTTAAATAATCAAGGATGTTGACTGTTTGTATTTGGGTTGTTAGAGATGTGAATTTTCTTTCAAAATAGCTACTTAAAATATGTAAGACTTCTTTCCATTGTACACGTTGCAAGTGTAAACTCAACCCTAACTAGAATTTATTAAAGGTAATACAAAGGAATTCCATTTTTTAAATGTCAGTAATTGGAAAAGAACATTATGTGAGGCTTTCATCCCCTAATTTTTGTTTCCCTGTCCAAAAACATGAGTCATCAAAAGTAGAGGTTGCTTAAAAAAGAATGAAACAAAGGTTGCTTTGTTGGATTAATATCATTGTAAGCAAAAAAGAAAAGGTCCTTTTCTCTCCATTATAAAAGAGGCCAACTTCAATATTTTTGACCTTGAATGATGCTTTCAAAATGAAACACAAACTTTGGAATTAATGCACTGTGCAATGTTGTTTGAGTGTTAAGGTCACTTGTCATAGTGCAGGCAATCTGAAGTACAGTCGACTCCTGGTAACTTGAACCCTCAATAACTTGAACCTCCTGCTAACTCAAAGCAATTTTGATTTCCCAATTTTCATTTTTTGTTTTGGTAAATTACTCAATTTTGGAACATATTGAGAAAAAGTTTACCAAGAAATGAGTTAGAATTAATTACAATGTGTATACAACAACAAATTACAAGACAGCCTGATGTTCAGGTTGAAGTTTTACATTTTGCACTATGTTGTTTATTCCTGTAGGGAAAAACCTGCTAACAGGTATGGCTTTGTTGAGAAGGTTGTGGATGGAATGTTTGTTCAGATCAACTCTGTGATCATCTCATTTAAGTTTCAAGCTTTCCTTGCAACATTCCAGATGTCACGTTTGTTTATACAAAGTACAAACCCCAAATGGGAAGCTGATGATCTGCGGAATACGCGTGTGAAGGATGAAACAAGAGGAGAAGTATTAACCTTTAAAGAAATAACATGGTCTACTCTAAGGATAGATGCCAATGCATTGTATGACGTAAGAAAATACCTTCTTTTCATTTTCTTGTACAAATGTACAATGAGTTTTTTTTGTACTACCATATTTTGTTTCAAAGAGCTGCAATTAGGAGTGAAGATATCAATAAGTGCTGTCTCCAAATGGGCTTCACATCACCCAAACAACCATGCGGCACCCACATAAATTGATTTTTAATTTTTGAAAGTTATTAGTGGTGATTAAATTTATTACTATTGTTATTGTTATGGATGTATTTTAATAGTTTTATTTTTCTGCAGGAAAAGCTAGACCAGCAGTCTACTCCTCTGCGTCTTATCACCAGTCATTCAGCTCTCCATATTACAATCAAGAAACGTCTGGAAGACTGTGCAGTCCTTTCTGCAAGACTGGAACTTTTGTTAGATGATATTTTATGGGTTCTTACACAATCTCAACTGCAGGCATTTTCTGGTCTATTACATTCTGTGACCCAGGCTATGTCGCAAACAGCCCGGAAAGGGCCTGAAACCAATCCTGGGCAACCTGTGAACCCAGTTACCCAACAGCAACAAACTTCTTATGCATCCTCACAGGTGAACGAATCCAAGACTGACATTGAATCATTAAATGCACTTTTTACAAAATATGACGTACGGGAAACAGCATATCATGTGAGGACAGGGAGCATTGATCTTCACTTATGTGATGACACCGAAACCGCGGGCGGTGATGGCGGAGCTATGCATTTGCAAGTAAATAAATTATCAGTGGATTATTATCCCTATCATTTAGCTGGGACATCAAGGACTGACTGGCCTTGCCATAATGAAGCATCCTTAACTCGTGCTTACTGGGTCAACCAACTTCTAAATGCGTTTAGGAACTCACAA
The DNA here is from genome assembly GCF_958299795.1 of Porites lutea. Classification (NCBI taxonomy): domain Eukaryota; kingdom Metazoa; phylum Cnidaria; class Anthozoa; order Scleractinia; family Poritidae; genus Porites; species Porites lutea. Next base: position 33,453,278 of record NC_133206.1, read on the forward strand.
AGTAACAAGCAAATGTCACCTCACAGAGCAACGCAGACCCATCATAGAGCCAGAAGTGATGTAAGTATACATTTTGTACAGTATAAACATTTGCTATGCTTCCCTAGTGCAACCAGTTGTATGGCTTCTACACCTGTATTAACTCTTCTCTTGTAGCAGCCATAGTAAGAAAAAAATGATCCTTGGCTTTATCTAAATGTTTCCAGTTACGTGCTGTGTGAACTTGACATAGTCCTGTAGCAGACAATATATGTAATAAGTAAATTATTTATTTTTGGTTTGACTGTTAAACCAGTTTCTTGAAGCTTGTGGGCTTAAACCTTCAATGAAGCATACCAGTAACTGATGTGGAAAGCTGTTTTTTAGATAATAAACTACTACACTTATTTTGTTATGGCAGAGTTCTGTTATTGGTGGTAATGCCAGAGAAGGTCCCCATCATCCAGGATCAACAGTCAGTAATCCTTCTTCACCTCGTGTAAGCTCCAAGAGAAACCACCCTTCAAGTTCAGCCGCAACTTCACGACAATCAGCACATTCTATCAGGAACAGTATGCAGCGCCCTGTTTTCATGCTTGAAAGTTGCTTTGTGGTTCGTTGTGAGGAATTTTTCATCAAGCCTGTAACAACTTGTAATGTTTCAAAGGAAGAAATACCATTTTTATCATCTGATAAAAAAGCTCTGTATTTACCCACCGACATGCCTGCATTTCAACTGGACTTCACGCAGTACTATTACCCTGGCACTGTAGGTTCACCAGGTTAGGGGTTAAATTTCCTCTTTTTTTTGTTACGTGTATCTCAAGGTGAATGCCAGCCTTGACTTCTCTACGGTTTTTGAATTTAAACTTAAAGGAAGATCTATTATTAATTTTATATTTAAGATACAGAAGAGTGTAAAAGTTGTGGTGAATAGCTGTTAACTGGGTTACATTATACAATATTGTGTAAACAGACGTAAAAGCTGGAGTACTACTGTATATTTCTAATGTCTTACATGTAAGTGCGTGGTTTGTACAGAAGTTCATGTCTGTGGTAGACAGAAGACAATGTAAATTCTCTGACTAACTACTATAAACATGTTTTTTAGACATTTCTTATAGTGGAATGAGTTGAATATGCTTAAAAATATTAAGACTTTATTTTCAAATGATCTTTTTGTTTCGTATTCTAGTACCCTGCCCAAATGTGTTTATTCAGCTAAATCCCATTCAGCTGACACTTGACATACCAACCTGTTTGTGGCTCAATAGCTTTGCAAGAAGCATTCTTGGACAGAGAGTAAGTACTTGTTTGCCTTTTTCTGCACTCAAGAGTCGTTTTAAAGAAAGTGGTGCTTGATTGAATTCTCTTGCGTTTCAACTCTCAAAAGCCACGGAAGGCTCTGCACTTTGTAATGTCATGAGCTTGGCATGGGACAAAGAAGTCCTGGATGTCAGTTGAGCTCTGTAAACTATGGAGGAACTCATGGACTGTATTCACTGTCAAATAGTTTATAGGAATTAGTATTTATTATGTTTATAATGTTATGGCCAATCACAGTGAAAGTCAGGGCAAGACATACAAGTAATCCACAAACACACAAAATAATATTTCTTTGGCTGTTTGTGGTTTAGTTTCCCATGCCTGATGAGCTCTTCCCTTCATAAATATCTCTAGTTTTTTTTGTTACATGAGTTTCACAGTAAAACGCATCCCGGATGTTGCAAACAGTGTCAAATGCATCCTGTGTGACAGAAAAATGAAATATTAGTATGGCGTATATTAATGAGAAAGATGTTAAGTAGACTGAATGTTTTCTTTTCAGACATGGTCTATGGGAACACCTGAACAAACGAACTTTCCTTTGAATCATATTGACATTAGAATTGAAGGCCTCATGCCAAAGGTGGGTGTCCTGTGATATTTGGTAAGGTACTAAGGGAGTAGTTGAACGGTGTTGTGATAAGATGTCTTTTGTTGTCTCTCCAATCTGTGAAGTGCGAAATGCACGCGTTATGTAATTTGTTGTTAATAACTTTGTAGAGAATGTCTAATCGGCCAAAGAGGAAAATACTGTACCATAATATTCTTATACTACCTTTTGGTGGTGCCTTGTAAATGTGAATGTGACTTTTGAATTACCCTCTATTAATTTGCGTGAACTGCACGTGTAATGTATGCATTGCACTTGCAAATCGTACAAAACAAAACTTTTTACAAAAGACTGGTTTACTTGAAGCACCACCCAAAAAGGAATTTAAATGATATTATGGTATTTTCCACTTTGGTCAGTTCATGTTATTGTATGTTCCATCTTTCATAAACTGCGAGCAGTCTGTTATTTTTTTCAGACTTAAAACCCTTTCTCTCCTAATCATAGTCAAAGAAAAATTCACTGAAAAAAAAAGACATTTTTTCTGAAAATCGTAACAAATGAAAATTTCTATGTAAATGTTCTACCAAAGACGTTTCATTTTAAAGGTAACACCCTAGGATTTTGTCCACAGATGAAAAGTTATCCTGACAAATAACGCCCGGGGTATTGATCCTTATCCCTACATGTCATTGATATACTGTTTTAACGGGTTTTTGCAAAAGTATCATTCATCAAAGTTGCTTGGTAGGAATTTTTTCATAGACGCAAGGTGAACGTTTTCCGTTATTTCTAGTATCAAACTTTACCGTGATGGAAGTAGGTTAGCATCTTGTGATTTAGGTAACAGCTTAGTGTGCTATTGCAGTATAGCTTTTATTTTAATGGACAAGGTTGTTTGCACTTCTCCATTTTGTTATCTATACCACCCACAAGCTCTGCACCTTGATCCCATCCTACCCAAATCCCTTCCCAGGACTTGTACTGTCCATTCATGGTTATAGTGCTTTCTTCCTTTAAGTAAATCTGTGTCATGTGATTTTCCTTTTTTCAGATTGTCATCCCTTGTCCAAGTGATCCCTGTGCCGCCTATAAAGAATCTCGGCCCCAGGCTCTCCAGCTCCAATCTTCCCAAGTATTTATCACAAATTCAAGGACTGGGTACAAATCCACCCAAACAGACATGTTAATGTTCCTACAGCCGTTCCTGGCATCTAAGGTTTACTCGGATTTTAACAGCTTTCCCTCCTTGAATAGCGATGTTCGACCTTTGCCTAATTCTGCGTGGGTGAACGATTGTAGTCTGTTGGTTAACAATGGCAAAGTGGACTGCCTCATGAATGGCGTTTGTCATGATATTTATGATACCCACCAACCTTCTCAGGTATGAAAAATTTCCTTTAAATGTTTTGCTTCGTTGCACACATTTGAAGGATGCTGTGAACTGTGTAATAAAGTATTACTTTTGGGATAGTTCAAGCGTCTAACTTTTCATGTACCGAACCTAACCCCTTCTATAAAGTACGTGAAATATCGACGTTTGAATCATTTAAGTCCAACATAATATTGGATCGACCCATAAAGTGAGTTCGAGTGGTCCACTTGGTTCCTGTGTTTGTCGAGGTTTCTATTGAACTCTTATTTGATAATCTTGGTATTGAAAAATTCTGGAAAAAGTCTTGCATTTGTTCCGAACTATTTTAACACGCTGGTAGATGATTCTACTTTGATTATTTTTAGGTTTGGTGTATTTCTGCCGAACAAGTATGGCTGGATTTCCTAGGCATTGAGGAAGCAAATAACCGACCAATGCCGTTTATTGATGCTGTTCCTATCCAGATATGGATTGCTACTCCTGTTCCTGAGGCAGGCTACAAAAATACAACCGCCAAATCCCCTATGGGTCGCTCCCAGAGTGCCAGCCCTCTTAACTCACCTCCCCACACGAGGACAAATTCAGAGATTTCTCCCATGAGGAAAGCTTTTGAGCCGTCAATATTTGTCAAAGACCGAGCAGACACAATTCCGTCGCTAGCGTCGTCAAATTCAATATCTTTGCACAACAGCGATTCTAATGTAAGTCATTTTCCCGAGGCTGTCAATAGCATTAGCCTGAGTGAGTCGTTAGTGCTCAACAGGCCTCCACCTGCTTATGAAGGGAGGAATGGGGCGGACAAGCAAACTTCATCCGAAAGTGAACAGCCACCGCCGTACGAGATATTGGCCCAGAATGGACCTGTGTTACCCGTGCCTCACTTTGAAGAAGCACCTCCGTTACCTGAGAAGGTTCCTCTCTCTGAAGAGTTCTTAAACGGCTTGACCGTGAAAGAAAAAGAATCGCAACAAGAGCTTGATTCCGTTTCCAAGGCAGAACTGAGCCTGCTCATCCAAATCCCGCAAACTGTAAATATTCAGTTAGACCACTTTCAGTTTGTGTTTCTCATGCGTATGCAGGAAATGCTAGTTAAACTACAAGAAGACCTTGAAAAGGGTCAGTTAATGGAGTCAATGGAATCTCAGCCAATGATTTTCTTTTCTATCCTTGCACGGGGAGTAGACTTAAACATAGTACTTCCTCCAGCGCCGGACCGTAAAGCCTCCCGTTTGAACAGGGATCCCTCTCAAAACTTAAGTCGCAATACCAGTAGCCTCAGTAGTTATCCAGACACTGGGATTGTGTCAGATAGTGGTTGTCAATCTCCGGATGTGATCGACTCCAAATCTCACTCTAGAACCAACTCAGATGGGTCTCCACAGTGGAAAGATGGTTTACAGCCTACCATGGAGAATCACAGTCCTAGAGACGTGTCACAATCGCGTCCCAATTCATCGCAGTCCACGTCTCATACTTCTGGCCGCGCCAGTGTGTCGTCAGCGCCAGACACTGATGGCTGGTTGATGGTTGGTGCACAGGACAGCAAGTCCTCCAGTGGTCGAGTTACAAGCCAGACGGACAGTGATGCCAGTAACGCTAGTAGTCATCTGGATGGTAGCGCTTCCAAAGATTCCAACAAAAAAAGCCCAAAAATGGTGTCCATTCTTTCCATCCAAGGCGAAGAAGTCGAAGTTGGACTGCATTTTCATGGATATGACAAAGTCATCAAGATTATATGCCCTGAAGTAAAACTGGATGAGCTTGGCGTGGTTTCCTTTGACAAATTCCTTAACCAGAAGTCATTTAAAAAATCGCTTAGGCAAAGTGCGCTTTCTTCTCCATCGGAGGCCACTCCAATGGTGCGCATGCGTGCTGAGTTTGGCCCATCTGCCGAAAGGCTGGAGCCAACAGCTGGGGAACGAGGTTTTATGCATGTCAAAGCCAATGGTGTTAGTGGTACTTTGTTAGTCAGCACTTTAGGAAGCTTGGCCGACTGCCTTGAGGATGAAATTCTTGTTCCTCCGATACCTTTCATGGTGGAAGTCACTGATTCAAATGTCAGTATTAACAATGATCTGCCTCCGGCGTTAGTATCCGCGCCTATGGCCATCCCTATAGATTTAAACATTGAGAACATAGCTATTCGGCGCGCACACACTGGCGTTTTCCACATCAGGCCAATGACCGCTGAACCGCAGGAACGAGCTAACGAACCGGCTGTCATGCCAGTGACACGTCAGGAGTCTTTCAAAGCCAGTCAGCTGAGTCTGTCAGACTCAGCTTCGGTGTGTTCACGTGCCGAGAGTTTGGAGAATGAAAAGCAGTGCCTGGTTGCTCAGATGTCTGTTTCCCGTGCTGCATTGCAGTCGTTACAGGAGGAGCGTGACGCGCTGTTGAAGACGATTGAACGGCTGCAACAGGAGTTGTCGTTTTCCAATCGTGAACAGGACTTGTTACAAGAAAAAATGACCAGCTTCCAGAGAGGAGGAAGAAAGGGATACAGATAGGAAACGCTCAAAACAGACAAAAAAAAAATGGAAACCCTCCGCTAGTGTGTCACAATACGATTTGTGGACTTCTTCTTCCAGGTATCTGCTGAACGCACGGTCCTAGGATAAGTAACAAGGAGCTTGGAGCAACTTTAAATTGTGGTCTACACGCTCGATAATTTTTTGTCCGTCATAGTTTTAAGAAATTGGCTTCTTTGTGAAACGGAGATCGTGGAAAGTGATGTTCTTTTGCGTTTGTAAGGGAGTTTTTAAATCGTTGGGGAACAATTAAGAATTTCATTTTTGGAAACACTAGATCCGGACTTAATAGTTAATTCGAGTGACAATGCGATTTTGATATTATAATTGCCTTTGCAGAGAACTGGGTAATGGCTGTTCAGATCTACGTAGTCTTCCGAACACTGCAGGAATACTTAACACTGCTTAGCTGTCGAGTTGTCGCACTAACTGACCCGTCCTCAGTCCTTTTTCTCAGTTCTCTAGCGACGCGCAGGGTGTGATGGGAACGAAGAAAGCTCTCTTCTTCCCTCTTATCACTCCCTGCTCCCGCCGTGCGCGTCATGCGAAGACGACTGGGGACGAGTCAAGTCGCACAAACGTCATTCTAGTTCACGAAATGTATATTCTGCGACCCTGTCAAAATATTTTAAAAGTAATAATTTATTGGTTAAATATCCAAGATAATTTTTTAGCTAGTTGAATTAAAAAGCTTTTGAGCTATTTTTAATAACTAGAGTGTAGGAAAAGTAAATAATTTTAATGGTAGCAATGAACGTAAAACAGACATATGGTAAGCGAAATATATTCATGTATTTCTTACCAGGTGATAATGTATTGCTTTTTTTCTTACATTTGGCACAATTTTGCAATATATAGGGTGTGTAAGACTTTTTAGCAGCGTTTATTTTTGGAAAAAAGACAATTGTATTTAAATACCACTTAAGAAACACTGCGAACCAATATTTTAATCTCGGATAATCCTTAAAATGTTGAAAAACAGTTTCCTCACATTTAATTGCGTATAATTGGTGGTATTGACTAGATATAATGTATGTGTGTGATTTTAAGTTAAATATCAAAAAAGAAACACAGGGGTTTAGGCTCTAACTAAGATAAAGCACGGCCGAGTTCTTTATGCCGACTTTCGAGTTCTATGGATCACAGATGAAACATTGTGTTGAGTGTTTGACACAGCTTCTTTGTTTGTGTAAGTTTTTTGAATCAACAAGGCGCTGCCGAGTTTTTTTTAGTTCGACTGAGTTATTAATAACGCGAAAAACAAGTTTTAGTTAAGGTAGAAGCATATTGTTTAAAAGTTTTTGTTTTAGGTTAATGTTAATTGCAAAATGTTTACGGCTTTAAAGGCAGGTGACAACTTGATGTTTTTGTCTAACAGCCAATTCACGAATAAAGAAAATCGCAAAATACGCTATAACAGTTTATAAGATGTTATAAATGATACCTGAACCCAAATGTGATTCTCTTAAGAGATCTACACAAATACTATTAGAAAGTAATCTAATAAAAGTTCTATTGTCAAATTAGTTTATAGGGGCACTTGCAAATGTGGTTTGATTCATTCGTGTATAAAAAATTTAAAATCGTCCTAAAAAACATTATTGTCTTCATGAGTAATAATTTAAACGTTTGCTCTTTTCGAGAAAAATAAATACTTTAAAAGGTCAGTCTTCTTTATTGTGTTCAAGAGGGAACGTTTTTTCCAAAGCAGTTTTATTTCTATTCCCAAAAAGAGAAACACACTCGCGTGAGAATTGCATCTATCATGCGTTTCCTTTTTTTACTTTCCCGTGGGTTTGCTATCTCAAGGACTATGTTTCTTTCCCATAGGCTACCTGCATCACCAATACTGAACCTCGTTTCAGGTTTGTGGGTCTTCACCCTACGTTACAACCTCGTTCCCAGGGTCTTCTCTCCTCCTTCCTCGCTTTAGGGAAGTAGAGAGAGGACCCTGGGAACATGGTGGCCAAGGGCCGGCTCCGTCCACAGATCAAGTGGACCATTTAAGAGTGAGTCCAAGAGCAGATACATTTTATTTTTCTGTAAGTTTTAAAGGGGCGGCGCGTGTAAAAAATGTTTGAGAAGGAGGAGCGGTCTGGATGGGGACATCCCGATATAACCCAGATCACTTCAATGAAAAAGTCTCCTGCTATTGCCTTTTGGTATTTGAAGCCCTGTTGTGGTTTATTTCATAGATTGTTTACAGTCCCCCATACTGCATGTCGTATGACTGGACTTGGTATGGAAAGTACAACAACTATTGCACAGCAGTCGTTTAATGCTTCTTGCGCGAAATATCAGCCTATCAGTGCTTCGAAGAGAGGTATCGCTCCCAGATATTCCTCCGGGGCCTAACCCTTACTTAAAAAGTCATCGACCGAATTAACACCTTTAAAATAATCAGTTTAAAAGCAAGAATCAAGTCTCCATGCAATGAATTTTCAGGCGAAATCTTTGTCGGTGCGGCCAGCAAGGACAGTTAGTCAACACCTAGCATTTCTACAGTCAAAACCTCGAGGCGTGGCTTGTCCATAAGTAGGCTGAGTCACCAAACAGCCGTCGCCTAGGGCTGGAGACTGAGCCTAGTTACTGGCAAACGGCAGCGATGATCACGTGACCATTTCCCGCCCTTTTATGTTAACCACGTTCTGCGCCATGTTCCTTCGACGTGGAAGACAACAGTTTACATGGTTTATGAGAACATCCAACTACAGCTAACGTGAGTATGTTTTAACCTATTTTATTTCGCTTTCCTTTACCTTTTTTTGCAGTACGTAATTGTTAAGTTTTCGTGGTTACTTTGTTGAAAAACGCTGAGTGGAAACTGCGGTAGCGGGTCTTATTACGGGCTGGTTCGCTCGCACCTTGAAATTCAAGGTCTTCAAAGTCCTTGAAAGTTGCTGTCGGTGATGGAATTTCCTCGAATTTCGGTGCTTACTTTATCCAACCCAGATTCCCAAATGCCTACGAGGAGCAAACACAAAGACCTTCAGGATTGCTCATGTTGTGGAAGAACTTAAAAAGACATAGACTCAAGGCTCTTTTTTGTACTGAACGGAGGTTCTTGGAAAATGGGATAGTGTCCTTGAAATGTCCTTGAATTTTTTCTTCAAAAAAGGGTTCGAACCGTGTCATTATGTACCATGAGAAAACAATAGTGAAAGTTTATAGATCCGCGCGAAGGGTACGCCGTCATGCCAGCTGTCGTTTTCGACGTTTTCCGTTTCCTATAAAAGTCATGCTAATTCCTATATTGACTAGGAATTATCGCTTTTAGAAAACTCCAACTTGTTTACAATTTAGAATTTATTTAGAATTTCCTGCCTTGAAAAGCACTTTAAAATGATCTGCGGGCGATTTTATCATATTTTATACTAAAATCACCAGCTATCACTCAGAATCTTAACTGAACTGAGTATATAGCAAAAAAGGTTGGTTTTTTAAATTTAAAGTTATCTTTAAATTTATCTCTTTATGTCATTTAAAAGTGTTTTATAAAAATGTGGAATAAATTGATCTGGGACCGACGACTGGATTCAAGTACGGTCGGTATTAAATACCTTGCTTTTTTTAAGCCGGTCAGATATTTACCTAAATGCCTTCTGAGCGCTCTTTGGACGACTAAGAGACTCTTGTTTCTTGCTGATATAAAAAGAAACAGTATCATCTGTATTGAGTAACACTTTGAAAATGCCATGGACACTGTTCCATAAGTAGGATAAGGATTAATGGACCGATTATATTTAAGAGAAGGGTTACATATATTTTAGCGGGAGAGCAGTATCCATAAAAGTTTGAGTCAAGGATAGTTGTTATAGGATACTTACTGAAAAGGGCTTGAAAAGTGGGGCTATGTTTCCAAGTTCTCACCCTTAGAAACATCAAAAAGTCACTCATTTCATCGCGATGGCGTTCTTAATTTGTTAAGTTTGACAAACTCGGACGATTTTTCACAAGGGGCAAGGAAGGGCTTTAGGTTTGGCACCAGAAGTATTCAAGAAGGTCACGACTTTTTCAAATGCTTTATAAATGTATGGTACAAACATTTTAGATGAAGCTCCATTCATTTTTATTACAAGTTACAGAATCGCTAACTGGTATGATGTAAATGCAAGAAAGAAATTATAGTGATTACTGGAACGTGACAATGACCAATTTTGGCGTGACGATAGTAACGAAACGGAACATAAGGACAGAAAATGCTAAGTTTTGCCTTTGAGTGAAACTGTTTTTTCCTGATTTTTTTTCCTGGTAAATAGGACTAAATCAAACGGACATAAAATATAAATATCCACTTTGTCTGAAACGATAGTTTAAATTTCAGGGTCCAGGTGTTTCTTGTTTGGTGTTTACATAAGGTCCGGTATCTTGTGTCACGCTCATCACAGACAAACCACATGCTGTTCGAAGTCACTTCGCGGTTGGTGTTAGTCTTCTTGAATCTTCGGATGTGCCGCCGACTTTGCTAAATCGCCAAAATTTGCATGAAAATGAGGACAAGTCCGCGAAGACGATTAATCTAAGAATATTGAGGGCGAAGCAATTAGCTAAACGGCGACACGTGCAATATATTTTTGCTCATTGATATCTAATCATTCATTATTTCGGTTTCCGGGCCTTTGCACGGTGTTGTTATTTCGGCCTTTGTTGTGTTTTCGTTTCCTCGTTGCGAGGAGAATTGGAGGTTAAAAACTAGCTGTAATTGAAACAGACAGACTTTTGAGTTCACCTTGATGATGCCGCTTGTGAAAGAAGACCTGAAATGTAATGTTTCAGTTGAGTTCTTTACAAACTCGATTCGCCATGGCCATTGATGGAATAACGAAGGTATCATCTGCGCACGTTTGGCTCATGATCCGGGATTTCCCTCCTCAAAGTTGATACCGAAAATATCAATGTGGTGGTTCTATAGTGACGAAAAGACAAACTAAACAAATTACAGAATTGTTTCTCATATTATGACACAATGCAAGCTGCGTGGTGTTTTACAAGCATGACAGCTCTCTAGATATTTCATTGCCTCGCGCCATCTTGCAATCGGATATAGTCCTTTGAACTTCATTCTGCTGAGAGTCCTTCAAGTCGATGAGACATGTATGGGCTGATTCTGGAGAATTTTCGTTGCGTAATACTTGAGAAATATGGCGAAGCTGTCTGGAACAAAATTGTGGAAAAATCTCGAGTGAGGCACCACACTTTTGCAACACACAAAGTCTATTCGGAAGACATCATTGTTCGCCTCATTCAAGCAGCTACAGAAGAGACCAAGCACAGTTCGCAACAAGTTACCGAGGATGTTGGAATTCATTTCCTCGGTTTTATTGGTCAATATGGCTACGACAGAATTTTAAAAGTGCTTGGTAGACATATGAGGGATTTTCTGAATGGCTTGGATAATCTTCACGAGTACCTACGATTCACTTACCCAAAGTTAAAAGCACCTTCGTTTTTCTGCGACGATGAAACGGAGCATGGACTTAAACTACACTACCGCTCCTCACGTAAAGGCTTTCTTTACTATGTCATCGGTCAGATCAAAGCAGTTGGCCGATTCTTCTATCATATCGACGTTGAAGTGGAACTTTTATCTCATACTGAGAGCAAGGAAGGAACGAATGCCTTGTTTCAGCTGACGTTTGACAACAGCGTGTATATGGAATCACGCCGAAGGCCAAAACGACACTCTGTCATTTCATTGAACGGGGATGCCGAAAATCTTAAAATCCCCATGGAAGTATTTTACGAGGTTTTTCCTTTTCACATTGTATTCGATGAGGAAATGGTGATTTCCAGCACGGGTAATAGCTTGGAAGCCGTTCTACGGGGCCTTCCTGGAAAAAAGATTTACTCACAGTTCACGCTAATTCGACCCTTCATGGAATTCACCTGGGAAAATGTGAGTGTTTAACTATTAAGATATTGAAAGTATTTTTATTTGGTTGAAGACTAACCTTGTAAATACAGACACCATAGTCAACTAATGAAAAATGGTGTTGCGTGTCATCTTTTAATTATATTCAGAAATATGCATATGTTTTCCCAATATTCGTACATTTCAATAAGAAGGTTTAATGTTGAAGGAGAAAGTGATCACAATAAATAGCTTTTGTATTGTTTTCATTTCTTGATAAAAATCAACCCTCACCTCAGAATACAAACCAGAGCTGTCGTTTATATTATTTTTTCTTTTCACGAATTAGGGGGTTTTATCTTTAAGAAAAAGGGGATTTGATTAGTGCTAACCTGAAAATTAGCCCTTTTAGTTTTTTCCTTTTATATCCCCCCAAAATTATTTTATTTATCTTTTGAGCCATATGAGCCATAATTCAGTTTATACATGTGGAAACAAAGTTAATATGTTCACATTAACTGGCTATGTTACTGGTCATTTCTATCAAAGCAACCTTCTCCAAGTTATATTTTAGAAATATTTAGTAACCTTGGGGTGTTACATTTAACAGCCATTGGTAGTTTCTTGGTGTTGCATAGCAGATGTGGTCACCATGAGCCATAATACAAAACATCGAAAAGGCACCAACTTATAAACACAGCACCCCAACTGCTACCATTATATAACATATACAGCTTGAAGTCTATCAATTCATGTGATGTTGCTCTGTTGGTTAGGAGTTGTTTAGTATTTTGTTATGTCAAGTCAAAGAGCTTTATTTTAGATACCTTGATGAAATGTTTGCGTATTGTAAAGCCTTCTTATTATTGTTTGATTACTGACATAGTGTGTGACACAACCATTTCTCACATTAATCATGCATCATGCATAAAACACTATAACTGTAATTTTATGCTTATAATTTGATATCAAAAGGAAATGTTGTGTTCTGAATGCCTAGTAGCATTTTAGATATAGATGGGAGAGATAAAGTGTTAAAATGTTTTCATTATAAATCAGTATCTTAAAACTTACAAACGCAACCAAAAAATGATTTCATGAAAATAAAAGGCGACCGTTTCATGATTGAAGAAGAAATAACTCCGCTTCACATAACTCATTGTTTTAATGTTTAAAATAATATGTTATTTCACTCATACAGCCTGTCTTATTGTTAAAAAAATACGTTATTTTACTCTTATAGTCTGTCAATGTAATACATTTTGCCTTTCTCAGAGTAAAGACATTCATGGTAATCCAAAACTCATTTTAAGGTTTGACGCACTTTCAAATTACCAGAAAACATGCAAAATGATTGGCATTCCACGCATCAATGTTATGGTGTATGAGAGTTATTTTTAGAGTTTCTAATGTAATTTTAATTAACACATGTTTTTATTTAACAGTTTTTGGTGTTTCTGTGTTTGTTGAGTCCACTTCCTTTCTCTCTTCAGCCTAAAATAGTAGTGGCAAAGTAAATTTGAAATGTTTTGTTTACAAGAAAGAGAAGTATTGTGTTTGATATTCATATACATACTGAGACTTACTGTCTGGTGCACAGACATTGAGCCATAAAGTAATATCCGTGATGAGATGTGGGTGAACCACATGTTAAAAGTAATGTTCACCTTACTTTCTGTTTGTCTTTTCTAAATCATTTTGTCCCTTTTCCATAAGTAGTTATAGTCCAAGTTTAAGACAAATTTTATCAGTAAAAATAGAGTTGCAGGTGTTAGGGATGTTAACATTGGTGTAAAACTTGACCCCAACCTTGCCCAGTTTGTGGCGTTTATCTATGAAATTAATATTTCATTGAAGTAAACTTCCTCTGTTCCCTACATGTATTTGGGCCAGAAGCAATTTTTTTTATTTTTAGGCAAGATAAAACATAAATATTCTTTAACCCTTTGTTCTTAAGATCTTGTTCTTGTATGGTGCTGTAGGCATACTGCTGTTTAAAAAACAAAAGTGCAGCATTGCAGTGTTTATTAAAGACAACAATAATGTTTACTGTTTTGTTCTGCTTTTCCATGCATTTCCAAGTTTATGAAGTAGAATGTTTTTGGCAGTGGGTAGATGTGCAAGTGGTTTTGAAAAGTCCATTTTAATGTTGTGAACTGTTACTTCTCTCTGAGTGGGGGAGCAGGGTAGGATTTAACCTTATCATTCCCTTGGAAATCATGTGAAGAAAATGAAAATCTGAAGTTTCACTGTGTATTGCAAAAGAGTTATCATTTGATAGATAACTCCATTAAAAAAAACCTTCCGCACACTTGATCATTAGAACAAAACACATTTGTTGCTGTGTATGGTTATGTTTGATTTGTTTTCTCGTTGTTGTTGTTTCTGTAACCCAGGACAACAAGATAAACACATCTGACAGCTTTGGATAAATTAAAAACTTAAGCCCTTTTAAAAGAAAAAATAAAGGGAGGAAAAAAATCAACCATACGAGGACACAGAATAAATCTGAGCCCCAGATTGGATTCGAACCTACAAACCTCTGTGTTCTAGATCACGAACATGGAGGGTCATGGGTTTGAATCCCATCTGGGGCTCAGATTTTTTCTGTGTCCTCGTATGGTTGATTTTTTTTCTCCCTTTATATCTCCCTTTATTTTTTCCGCTATAATATTAAACTCTTTTACAATTTATATTAAGTCAGGTCAAAATCTACGTCCCTCAGTTTGGAACAGCAAACGCAGTGCATTACTTTAACTTAAATCATGAACTTCCTAGAGCAGTGTTTATGTGAGTGTAACTCTCTCATCTGCAAAGGCTCCCACTGATTAACAAAATATTGGAAAATGGTGATAATGTTTAATAATTAAAATTTACATGTATAATATATTATGCAAATGTATCTACATAAAGGTAATCAGATCCATGAGTGCAGGCCTCTGTAGATCAGAGGTGAGAGAAATGTCAGGAGAAATAATATTATGAATTATTTGGGTTAAGAGTGCTGTACTGTACTGTTTCACATCTCATTCAGAAATGTACATTGTATCAAAAATAGGCCACTTCCGAGTTCTAAAAAGCCTCACTTTCAAAATGAGCCTAGCTGCACAACCTTTTGTGTGAAAATGAGTTTTATTTGCATGAAGATGAAAAATGATTTCCATATCAAAGGCTGAGCACCTACCCTTGTTTTGAAACAGAGGCCCGGGGGAACTCAGAAATGGCCTATAGTGACGCACCAGGGATGTAGCTAAGAAAACGCTAAGCAGGCTTTTTTATTTGTCAAGCCGGGTTTTTTACTCAATTCCACCTTCAAAATGTCCCCATGTCTTGGTTTTCCTTCGCAATTTGAACCAGTGGTAGCAGGGCAGTCTATAAGGGCCGGTAGCCGGCCAAAACTGCCAGCTAGTTAGCCATCCTTAGCTGGCTACTTTCATCTCCTTCTACCATAACTGCTAACAAAATATAAGCACCATCGAATAAAATAGTAAAGCATCAGTTTCCCAGTTTTGAATGACATTGAATGCATATTTTATAAACAGGTTTAGACCTGTGAAATGTCAACTATAACGTTCGAAACCGTGCGATGTCTTGGAATGCCTTGGACATTTTGACCGCTTTGTTCCCAGTCTTGCAGACAGTCTTGTATGTATGCCAACAAAACACATGGCATCCGCAGTGGAAAATACCTCTTGAGAACCATTTCTGAGACTCTAAATTTCAAAATGTCCCTGGATGCTTCGGCCCTCAAGAACTTGTGCCTTTGGTGCGAGTTCCGAAGCCGCCTACTATTCATTATCAGCCTGCTACTTAAAAACTTTTTGACAGCCCTGGTGGTGGGCTCTTTTTCAGCCACTCTAGTTAGCCAGCAGCTGGCTCTTAGTGACATGCCTCGATGCATATGCAGAATTTTTTGTTTCGCTTTTTAGAGATTTCCATGGTCATCCTTGTTACTTGATCCCCTTTATGTTTTGGGCTGCTTGTATAAAATTAATACAATAAGAGATTGTTGGTTTCTTGACTCATGTGAGGAACAAAGAGCACTACTCCTAATCTAATACAGGTCATTGGCTGATTTCATGGGGAAGGCAGGCACCTTCATCTAGATCCCTACCCCTCTTCAGCCTCTTACTATCAGAAATTCCACAACAGTTTTATTTGGAAAGTAAGTTGAATGAGTGATTGCTTACAGGAGGTGGTGGTACCTACATATATGTATTTGTTTCCATTGTGAGATCAGATACCATATTTCTAATAGCAGTATTTGTACTTTTAAGGTGAGAACACACACAAATGTTGTGTTTGAAGTCCAGTCAATGGAGGCGGTAGTGCTGCCAATGGACGGTGATCTTCAGAATGGGGAGGTGATGGTGAATGGAACGGAAAAGGAAGGCTCTGGTGACCTGTGTTTCATCCACCTCAAAGGACAGATGTTGTACATGGAGGAGTGGAATTCAATGGTTTACCTTTCAACCCCAATGTAAGTTTTAAGAACACTGGGGCCCGGTTCCTGAAAGGCCGATTAGCGTTAATCCAGGGTTAAAATTTTGTTCCGTTTTTGTATTTCACATTGCTATGCATTGATTTGGGTAACATTTTGTGTTATCATTACTGTATCTCGTAGTAGAGGCTCAGCAGTATTTTGTAACCTCGAGTTGCATGTTCTTAGACAGGAAAACCGTGCTTAAAATTTGTCTTCATCCTGGGTTAAACTTAACCATCTTTCGAGGAACCTGGCCCAGCAGTCTTGATATTCTGAATAACACTGCACAATACAAAGCAGTTCAGAATTAGCATAAACTGCCCTCTTATCAAAGATTGAAGCTGGGTTAACAGAACTTTTAGCCAGTCAGTTCAAGTTACTTTAATTTCTGTTTTTCTTTTTTCAAAGGCTTTTGACTTATGTATGTGGCAAATAGTATTACAGGAGTCGTTTTAACTGTAGCTGTAGCAAATGTTACTGTGTTCCTTTTTCAGAATTGAGAAACTAGAGATGATGCACAGTCTTGGACTGTACATCAATGACCTGAGCATGCATGATTCTAGCAGAGATCTTGTTTTAGCTGGAACACAGCAGTCAGCAGAACTAAGATTGGCCCTTGATCAGGTACCAAAAAAAATTGATTATTGTATGACACTTAAGAAACAGTGTTTATGGTTGAAATTTTTTATAGAGATATGACATGTAGTTTAAAGTGCGTTATCCTGTGAAAGTTACCTCTGATAATATATTAGAACTTCATGTTTTCTCTTTGAACCTCTACCCTCACAAGATGTCTTGAAACTCTTCCAACTCAAAAAAGCTAACTTTGCACCATCCATTTATTAGGAGCTTCTGAAAAGTGCTAAGCTTGAAGAGAGCATGAAAGAGCTGGATATAGAAAAGAGGAGGACAGATTCATTGCTGTATCAAATGATCCCTAGATCAGTGGCTGATAGGCTACGACAGGGTGAACCAGCGCTCAATACTTGTGAGGTATTTACCTTCAATATTTTTTAGATAAAAACAGTTTACCAGCAACCATAACCCTAAACCAACAATACCGTTCACTTTTGTTTCAGATGTTCCATGATGTTTCTGTCCTGTTCAGTGATGTGGTGGGATTCACGCACATCTGTTCACTAATCAGTCCCATGGAAGTGGTCACCATGTTAAACAACATGTACACAGCATTTGATCAGATCTCAGAGGAGCATAATGTTTACAAAGTAGGTATATAAGTAGCAGAGGTCTAAAGTAAGGATACTTTCAACCTTGGGGGAGATGGAGCAGGTAACTCTTAATCCTTTGTTTTTCTTAAAGGTTGAGACAATTGGTGATGCATACATGGTGGTGAGTGGTGTTCCTGAAAGAAGCAAATATCATGCGGAGCATGTCGCAGATCTTGCACTTGACATGATTTCTGCCATGCCAACACTAGTGGATCCATCAAAATCATCCCCTCATCTCCGAATAAGAGTAGGTAAGGACATACTCCTAAGTTGTGCGGCGTACAGAAAGTACAAGTGTAATCTTGGGTCAACCGTTCTTTTAACAGTAGGAAGCTTAAGCAACAACGACGGCGACGGCTACGAAAACGGCGCTAAAAAGTGAAGTCGCGCTGCTTCAAAGTTTATGGCGCTTATTCAATCCCGTCTAATTCGTCAAACGTTGGCAATTTTTTTGGAGTTGAATTCTAAAAGACTGAATGGAAGTTCAGGAATTCGAAAGGAGAGAGAAAGTCGTTATCTTGTGTTCACAAAACTTGAAATTTGGCATTTTCACGTCGTAGTAGTCGTGCAGTAACGGAAACGAAATGTGCAAAAAAGCGTGGTGCACCTTCAAAATTGTTGTTTTGCCGATCTAAACCTATGGCGCCGTTCTCGTTGACGTCGCCGTCGTTGTTGCTTAAGCTCCCTAATGTTACTGGAATGCTGACTTTCAGCTAATGTTCCTAAATATTTACTTTGTCTCAGGAACTTAGTGCCAGACACTTTCTTTTTGAAACTACATACGCCCTTTCTTTTTTCTCACAGGTGTTGCTTGTGCATAGGGCAGTTATGATGAAAACATATTATCGTAGCCATTGTATCGAGTATTCAACTAGCCCTAGACTATGTTTGAGTTTTGTTGCATGCTGAGGCTGCCAACAATTGTCTTACTACTTAAATTTAAATCTTTTATGCAATTTTACAGTGGTTGATTCAGGAGAGCCCCCCCTTATTTTTAGACCAGACTGAGGCCCAAAGGGCCGAAAATTCTTTTTTTGAGAGTGTTCCCCCCCCCCTTATCTAAAGGTCTGGATAACCGGGCACCCCCCTTATCTCAAGGTCTGGAAACAGCACTGAATTATTTTACAATTGTGAAACAACAGGTGTCCACACAGGGATGGTTGTAGCAGGAGTTGTTGGGGTAAAGATGCCTCGCTATTGTTTGTTTGGGGACACAGTCAACACAGCATCGAGGATGGAGTCCACAGGATTGGTAAGTAATTATAGCCATAAGTGTCAGTGAGTTTTATGCCTTATCTGATTTAGTTGTGATTTATGGCATAGGTAGTGTAAACAAAATTATTTATTGCTATCATATACATTACGGTATGTATTATTAATACAGCAGATCGAAGATTTTGGATACAAGGCCTAAACAGAGAGGAAGCGCCTTTTTCCGCTTCCCTTTTCAGCGCAAAATATCGGAAGTGACTTGATGGAAAACTTTGATATAACCAGCAATACGTATACCAGACTGACCAAAACGACGATCGTCTTGTCCAGAGGACGTTCATACCTGTAACAGGCGGGGATAATGAAATAATTGTCTATATATCGCGACATGAGTTTTCACGTACCCATGTCGCGCTATATTAACTATGAACGGTCCATGTACGGCACACATCTTAGCTTCTCAATAGAAGCGATCCCCCGAGTGATAAGATAGGATAGGAGTGACAGAAAAGGCTTTTAATTCCAACAATAACGATGGTCCTTACCTTGCGAAGATTACGGTCAAGAAAAAAATCACAAATGGTATCGCGCTAAGTACCAAAATTCGAAGAAGGCTAAAGATTTGAATGATCACACAGACACTACTGGATTGCGTTTAGGATTACTACCTGAACAGGAAACTCTGGTAACAAGAGGGCTAAATATGACGCCAAAAAAATCAGTCTTCTTTAAACAGCTTTTTGGTCAAAATGGCATACTTTAGGTGGACCCACGCTTAAGTCTTGAATGTAAAGCGAAATTTGCCTGGTCCCTGTACGAAGTTTTCGCAGACCCTCTCGGTCAATTCACTTCGGTGACCTATCCGAGGCGAGCATTTTCGCTTGGACGACGTGACCCCAAGCGCTTTGGCCGCGCGGAATAATGAGGCCAAGGGACTAGGTAAAAGCGAATTTAAGCAGCCGTACGATAGTATCGTCCATCACATATAACAAGCATTTTGTTACAACTTCAAATTTGTCATCCATAGGCCATGAAAATCCACATCAGTGAGACTACTTACAACTGTCTACAACTGGCAAACTACAGCATGAAGCTGAGAGGAAGCATTGAAGTTAAGGTGACATGACACTCTGTAATGATAAATTTTAGTTACATTTCCTTTCCGAGAAGATAATTTGGAAAACAAATTGTTTTACACATTTTAACCACCCACTGTTTTTCTTTTCAGTCTTAATTTCTTATCACATTATTTTAGATCTAAGGGTTGAAACTGTATCTTTCATTTCAAATCATTTGTACGTACAAGAACCTTTGAAAACGATTTGCTTTGCTTTGAGACACAGTGTGGTCAAACGATTTGATTTGCTTTTGGGCATAGCGTGGTCAAATTTTGCAGTGAAACTAGAGGCAAGTGTTGTTTCAATGAATGATTTACAAGCGAATACCTTATGTATCCATGTAAGCCGTCACTTGGGCATTAGAGTACACTTCAGCACTATTAACCGCTATTAACCGACAAGTTCCAAGAGTGACCAAAATCCAGTCTCTCCCAGCAATATCAATACATAGTCTAGAGAAAAGGCTATGATAATTATATGCTATCAACTAATTGTTTTAAGGGGCAGTTTTGTTGGTTTTTTGGGGATATGATGTTGATTTGGGAAGGAAATAAGGGTAGAAAAGGTATACACATAAACCAGCTAATGGGATGAGAGGCACCTTGTTGTGGTGGTGGACTATCTGGTAAATAGAGAGATTAAGATTCACGTTTACTGCAAACGGCAAACGTCAGACTCAGATTGAGAATTTCTCAGAATAGGAAATAAGCAGATAAAAACTGTCCAGAACGATTCCTTTGGTTAAAACTGGCATAAATCTGCTTATTTTTGTGTAGAATAATAAAGAGTAAATAGAGAACAAGAGAAAAACTTGGTCACGTGGAACAAATTCACGTCTGCCGTTTGGCGTAAACGTGAATCTTAATTTCTCTATTGTCTACTAGTTATTCACTTCATACTTTAATTTTTAACAGCCCCCAAATCCAAATATTTTCCAATTTTTCCAACATTTTATGCATCCCCCCCTGATTTTTATACATTAAAAATATTCGAAAAATTATCCAAAAATCATCCAAAAAATATTGAATTAAGGACTCTAACTAAATTGCGTCCTTTTTTGATTGAATGAAATGTTTGCTAGATATTGAAGGAAAGGGGTGGTAATCAACGAACAATAATGCTTTTAACCAGACTACTGCCCCCTGAAGGCAATGTCTGGAGAATTTTTATGTGTAATTTTGGGGTTAAAGGGTTAAGTAAAATTTCCTTTTAATATCGAGGGATCAAGTGCTTTATATTTGAGGGTCATGGTAAGCTTTTTTTCCGTGCCTGTAGGGAAAAGGAGGGATGAAAACATACTGGCTTGTTGGAAGGAATGGAATGGGAGAAACAGCACAGTCGTACATGTCGTTTGTCGGCGGTAGCCATCCAATTGCAATCCACACCGAGTCTGACGATGCTACATCACATCATTCTACCTTGGGAAACATCAATCTTCAGATGAACACGACGGCGGTGTCCGAAGAGGACGAGAAGACTTTGAACGGGGCTGATGAAGGGAATGAAATAATAAACCCACAAAAAGATTGTCCTGTTGCATACTACGGCCATGTTCCCCACACGCCTGCTAATGATGGTGCGCACTTTAAGTGGGAAGAGAAGGTTTGAAATTTTTGTGGTATAATTTTTTTAAAATTTATGTCTTCTACGTTGTTTACATTTGGTCAAAGGAACACTGCCTTTAAATGTCTGAGTCGTATTACTTTTTAATTGTTGAGATTTCTTGTACGATAAAGAGGAAACACGGCTAACTCTTGTATAAAATAGATGGTGAATGTTTTTTGTCGCCTCAAAATGATGAGCTCATACATGTTCGTTGAAAACGGTTCTCCCGAACAAACATTTGTCGTCAAATGGCGCCAGCAATGCCACAGTTTCCGTTTTCAACGCTTCGTCAGTCAAGTGTGAAAAACATTTGAACCGCATGATTGGTCAGGTATCAACATTTTCAACGGTAAAAAATGAAAGCCTTAGCTGTAGTGTACTTAGTTTTTCTGAGTTTATTCTTTTAGTATCTGAGTACAACACCCCTTGAGGTTGAGATGCAAGGTGCTATTCCAACAAGTGTATCGTGATTGAATACACTACATTTGAAATTTTAACTGTTATATGTACTCTCTGATTTTCAGGGCAATTTAAACAATGATTCTTTGGTCAAAGAGAATTCTTCTGCCGTAGATGAGCAGGCCAAATCAAAGAAGGAAAATAAGCCCTCTAACACCGCGTCAACATCATTGTGTAATCTTTTGTAACTTATTACAATTGGTTTTCTATCGAGTGTTCGGTATTGAATTGGAATTATTATTTTTGCATGGGAGGTGTCATTGTTTTTGAAAATTTAATTTTTATTCTTTGGGTTTGTACAGTACTTCAAGGCTGTTTTGAACTACTTTTAAATTTTTTATTTTCTATTTAGTTATTTCCTTTTTTACTGTATTGAAAATTTTCAGGATATTTTTATTTTGTACGTTGAACGTCACAGATATCCGATATCTAACATAGCATAAGGGAAAAAGCACTTTGAAATTTATTCTAAACTATTTAAAGCGCGTTAGTAAGATGCTTTGGAATTAAGTTATTTGGGTTAAGCTGTATTAATTTATGATCGTAATTGTCGGGGCAAATGTCCTCGCATTTCATATCATTGAGAAAAGATCTAATTTATGTTTGATATGGGGTCACCAAAAAGGATGCATTTTAGGGAGGTGATCCGTTACCCCTTCGAGAAACGGACTACATGCGTGCTTGAGTACTTTAGAAGGGGCGGGGTAGGCTTTAAAAAGATGGGTTTTACTTGGGCACCATAGACAGTTACAGATTTAATATAGGTGTTCGCCGTAGAGAGGTGACATTCTAGAAATATATGTTTCGTAGTTGGTGATGCTTGCATACCTCAGATAGGTGGACTCCTTAAGGAGGCCGTCACCTTAAAAGTTGGGGGGTACATAAGAGATGTACACACCTCAAAGACGTCGGTGCCTCAGAGGTTCGGAATCTTAGTAAGGTGTGTGCCTCAGAGTGCTTGCTCTCTTAACCATAAAGATGTTTAATTGGCATCTCAGTCGTAAAAAAAAACTGTATCAGTTAAGATTACTTTTTATTTTATTTTATTTTTTTACTGCTTTAATGTTTATTTCGTGCTGTCTTGTAAATGTATATTATTTGTGTTTCCCGTTGCATCTTACCTGAAGACTCACCCCATCTTCCTGGTTTCTAGTTGGTCTGAAGCACCAAACGCTGTATATCGTAATTAAATGAGTATACAATTTAACCGAAAAAGGTTCCATTTTCAGGGAATTTATCAAATGACCTGGTTTCGAAGCGGTTGGCATACTGGGCTTCTCTTACTGAAATGTTAATAATGTTGTTTGATGCAATTAGTACTTAATTGTATCACAGCAAACAGACACTCGAACCAAAACAAATTAAACTCAGGAAAAGAGTCCTAATACAACAGAGTCAATACCCGTTGGCCCCATAAACTAAACTGAAGTTAGCCTGAGTATCAGGCGTTTCTGCGGAAAAAAGGGAAAGATGGAGTCGAAAAAGGGAGAGAGTTATACTCAGGCTAAATTGAAGTTGTATTTCGAAATCGTGGCTCTTGTTCTGATAAACGTTTTGAATTGTGGGCAAAATTAGCGAAAGCTGATAGCGTCGGTCTTGTTGATTAAGCTGCGCTGGGCTTGTCTATTGACGCCGATAAACCTTCTCTTGACACTAGAGAGCCTATGGGTTCACTAGATAGCGCTAACGTTAGTTTGTAGATAAACTCCTTTGAGTTAAGGTGTTTGACGTTCTAAAGACAAATATGTCAGACATGATCTAAATCATTTCAATTAATAATACTTATGAACAAATTCTTGTGGGGTTGTATGATTCTAATTTTGAATTAGGTTTGAATTTTTACTGGGCTTTGGAAAAGTTAATTTATATTACAACTTGAAACGATTGAATACGTTACGTAATCGTATTTGGAGCCAGCCAACATATTAATGTATAATTATTATGTTAAGTATGCAAAATAATTTGTACATTGAGAAGGGAAAGTATATGAATATCGGGCAGGGTTTGCAGTTGCGGCGTCTGGGAAAAATACTGCTTTGTTATTTATCTGGGTTAGTCGTTAATTTCCTGTCTCAGTAAGTGTATAACACATAAGTGTGGAGCTCATCGTGTTGGTCTTAAGAGCTCTTTTGTAACGAGATCTTATATTTGCAATTTATCTTCCACCTGTTGGTTCACACTCACTAAAAAGGCCGTTATTTATAAATTTGATGCTAATATATGGGAGAAATATTTTCGCTGAAAGGGGGAGATCAATAGGGGAGGCGGGGCAAGGGAGGAGGGTGACAACCCCAATTGTTACATTACCAAGGACCTAAAGTAAATAATGCGAAAATTCGACGTCGAAAATGGGGGGGGGGGGGGGGGGGGCGCGGGGCACGGGAGGAGGGTGACAGCCCCAGTTGTTACATTACCTAGGACCAAAAGTAAAGTACGGCGAAAAGCCGGCATCTAAAATGGCGTAGAAAACTATCCAAAGAACAAGCTATGGGATAGTTTCATCTAGTTGGTAGGTTTATTGACGAACGGTTTTTTACTCTCCAACTTAAAATGATTATTTAGGTTGCTGCACCGTCTATCTCTTTATGATCTTTAATCCTTTTTTGTGGGCATGGTCTTATCTCGTATGGGCAAGCACAGCGTCGTCTATGCGCATGGTACGAAAATATAATGAATGGGCATGGGTGTAGATCGGCTTAAATAAAGATATGTAAACCTACCCGTTGGTAGCGGGACTGGCACATGCAGCGAGCGTAGTAATAAATCGAACTGCTAAGACATTTTCGTGGTGCCTTTTTATTGAGCATTTGAATGGAAATAATTTATAATTTAGTGTCAGATAAACTTGTAAATAATAAGCTCGAAATGAGGTGTAATATGACTATGAATGTTATAAATAATCTCATGCACTTCGATAATATATATAGTCTTGCCATATTTACCCTTTTTTCTTGTTGAAAAATATTAAATTCATTTCGAGGTTCAGCTTTTGTTGGTTTGAACCTCTTTGAAAAGTGGAATTTTGAGTATAAATTATTATTTCGCGAATTAATGGAAAGCATTTTTCGCGCGTTTTGATATGCTTCCGTAAATCGGAATATCCACCAGTATTTCCCCCCTCCAATTCGGGGGACAGTTGTATAACACAGTGTAAAATAAAATTAGATGGTTCGTTTAACATAGCTAAAGAAATTCAGCATTATTGTTAACGGTTTCGATGAAAGAAAGTTCAAAAAGCTTTTCAATTTATTTGGTGTAATTCTTGACGATTGAATTTCTTTAAGAATTAAAACTTCCTACCACCCCTAAAACCCGCAATGCTTTTTTGTCTGAAAACGCTTGCAATACTATGCGTTATGTTCTGCTCCCACATGAAAGCGATAGACAACGGAAACGGAAAAGTTGTAATAAAAAACGAAGGTTTTCGAAAACTGGCTTTAAGGTGGAATTCTGAAAACGGAAATCTATTCAGCTTTAACAGAGCGCTGTTTAGCTTGTTCCAGGCTCCGAGATAGTCGAGTGCGCGTGAGAACGCGCGAACACGAAACGAACGGGAGGAAACTACCGCCCCGTTTCCTAGATCACGATTTTCGCGTGCCTTTCACTAACGCGTCATCCCCACTATCTGAGAGCCTGGAACAGGCTAAGCTCTGTTAGGTGTGGACTGGCGAGAAATCGCTGACATCATCATCAGCTTTCTGTTTAAAACAAAGCAAGAACGTAACACCTGTAATTATACGTCCGAGGATAGCCTGGCATAAAAAACGCACCTGATATGCGTTTTCGGTCACGGCCTTGTTGTGGACGGTCGCGAACGATGCGAAACGGTAGTGTGAAATCCAAAGCGTTTGATACGATTTTTACGTAAACTGAGTTTTTCTGGAAAACGTATTAGTGTTAACATGGCTTAAAATCTTCTCCAGTTTAATGTTAAATCCTAACAACTAGAGTTCGTTAACTTTTTATTTTTCCCTTCCCTTCCAAGATTTACCGGGACCTGTTATCGTGTACTGTAACGATATTTTTGCGTATTAAACGTCGGTATTTTCTCTTATCAATCCACGGTGTTTATTATTGTTAATGACTATTCATGAATGAATTGAGTAAGGCACATTAATGCTACTCTTTCGTCAATACTGTCACAAACAATAAACTATATTAAAGAAGGTCGGTAAGAAAAAACGTTTAACCAAATGCTGTTTTTCTATGTGCCTTTCAAATTTACATATCTTAAAATTTGTTTATACACATATGTACAAAAGAGCCTCAGCGTGATAAATAGTTAAAAGTAAATATATAAATATATAATTTTTTTAAAAATGTTTCGTAAAACTGGAAGATTCCTGAACAAGTTTGTTTGATCTACCCCATAAACGTGCCCGTCGAAACGTTAAATGATTCTGTATACCCATTGGGAACATACAGTATAGGTCCTTTGTTCTGTTAGTTCAAAAAAGATGCTTTTGAAACTTATGTATACAAATCTTTTACTGGAGATACATGTACTCAGTGTAGCCAGCGTTCAATAACAGAACATGAGGGCACTGGGGCAAATCAGTGAAATCACATCCTTGTCATACGGTTTTGCAAGGTGATTGTGTTTGTGGGTGAGGTTCATGTACAAACTGTTAACACATTGTGGAGACGTTTCGTGATTTGAAGTGGACGTGTAATTTCTATTAGGGTGGAGTCAGGAGACCATCTTGCCAAGTTTTCTATCTAGTACCCAGGCGTCTCTTGCAACGTGGAATTCCAAGAAATAAATAACGGCTGCCAGCAGCTGTCTTTCCCATAATGCCTTACGCTTCACTTTCATCAAGTCTCCTGCACGTGACTGCAGTCTTTGTCGACTTTTACACGACAATACTGCGGTGTTCCATCGAATGATGGGCTTGAATCTCTTATGGGGGCTTATGACAACATTCTTGTGGAATTGGGAGTCTCTGATACGTTGAATGGCCTTTTATTTTAAAAGCTCATATGCGGTCACCGTCATGATTGTTACGGTTCGTCGATCAGATGGCCGTCTTTCAAGGCCACTATTTTGTCACAGTGTTCAATGGACCTGACTCGATGCGAGATCATAATCACAGTTGAATTCTTTAGTTTATCTCTGATTGTTTCTTGAATGATGTGCTCCGTTTTGGGGTCCACATGAGCTGTAGGCTCATCTAAAATGACGATTTTACTCCCCCGTAGCATAACTCGAGCGAGGCAAAGTAACTGCTTTTCTCCTACACTGAGATTCATTCCACTATTAGTTAGTGTGTAAGATAGCTTGCCTTGCAAAGTCTCTACTAACTGCTTCAGCTGCACAGCTTCTAACGCTGCCCATAAAACAGCATCACTGTGCTTTCCCAGTGGATCGAGGTTCTTCCGGATAGTCCCACTGAAAACAACAGGATCTTGTCTTAGCACAGAAATGCACCTTCGAGACTGTTGAACGTTCAAATCATTCAGCTTCACTCCATCTATTGTGATTGTTCCTTCAGCCTCGGGCATGCGCATGAGCGCAGCTATGATACTTGATTTGCCGGATCCTGTCCTTCCTACGATTCCAGTCTTTGATTGTCCATCAATGCTCAAGTTTAAGTTGTCTAATACTTTTGCACCCTCAGGATAGTACCTCAGGGATACGCCCGTGAACGTTATTTGGCCATTTGTTGGCCACTGCCCGGTTATTGTGGATGCTGTCTTGTAACCTGGTTCAGGGTTAATCTTGAAAATGGCCATCACTCGTTCTACAGAAGTCATTAAGCTCTCCACTTCTGCGGACTGTTGAACGCTCACCTGGGTAAAATGAACGGTTTCAAAGACGTAGACAAAAGCAATTCCCACCAGAGCTGAAAATGGAACAGCAAATCTAGTTACATTAAGAATTAATCTGTAGTTATAATGGACGCAAGAATCTTATGGTGAAAAAAAAGTTTACTCAAATGTATTCAACGGGTCTAAAGGTGAAACCCGGCTACAAGAAACGGATTACGAGAAGTACTTTGACTTTTACCTTTTCGTTGGCTCTCTACGCTATCATTTGTTCCCTACAAAAGCTTGCGCAACCCTTTTCACTCTGAACTTTTCAACTAATTCGTATGTTCCCACACGTTTTTTCGCTCTTGAAGCAGAGCACAGCTATTTGCTTCGAGATCTGATTGGTTCATTCAGTCTTTCGTAACTGGACTGAATTATAGTGTGCTTTATAATACACTCGAGTGAAACCGCTTTGTTAAGGGCTCTGATTAGAAGACCACTTTACCTGCATTATCCTGGGAATTGAAGGCAGCAAATAAAGCCACAATCCCAATTAAGAAAGCAGAGATGAAATCCAGTCTTATTCCCAGCCATCGAGTCCCAGCTAGCACCATGTAATATGACCGGTTGTGGTTGTCTTGATATCTGCGGAGACACAACAGAGTAACTGCTTGTCAGGAGATCAGGCATTCTCTACTCTAAAGTTTACTCCGCGCGTCCGTAATCATGCGCAATAGAGAGGAGCTCTGGGATCAAAAATTGTTTTACTCTTCAATGTGAAGAAAACTGATTTATAACGTTTGTTATGTTTTCCTAATGTCGCGGTAGTTCTCAGTCAGAAGAAGTCTCGTATCGGGCATATTTGCCATCGATTTCCCAATTGAAAGTCAGAGCTTGAGCTTTGGGGTGACTGTTCGACATTTTTTTCAGATTTGACAGGAGCGTTTCCAGCCTTAATTTTGCTACTTTTTGTTCAGTTCAGAATGAGTGACCCTCTTAACCCCGGTATCTGGACCTGAGTATCAAGAAATACCTTGACAACACCTTGTATGAAGGGTTATTCCCACCATCCTACTGTTCTGTATTTCTTGCTTAATGCTCAGAAGCTAGAAAGACAGTAGGTTTAATTCCAACACACCTGTATAGGAGCTCAGCAAACTCCTGCTGCCTCTTACGGGTTCTAATAGTATCCAATCCATCGAGTGTTTCAGCAATTTGTGACAGCACAGGGCTACGGCAGACAGACTCAAGTCTCTTTAGCTCCCTAGACGTTTTCAAGAAGTACCGAGCAATGTAGACGTACAGAATGATAATCGGCACCACAACTGCTGCAAGCCAGGCATTTGCCGCTAATGGAAGAAGCGCTGCGGTCAACACAAACATCACCAACTGGATTGCAAAGAGAAACGTCTTCGGCAGAACTTCGTCCAGGCAGCCAATATCCTTTGAAAACCGATTGAGAATCCTGCCAACTGGATTTGAATCGAAGAATAGAACTGGTGCTTTCAGGATAGCCGTCGCCATGTTGTTGTGAACGTTTTCTGAAGATCTGAGCACCGCTTGAAAGAAAACGAAGGCGCGGCAGGTTGTAAAAAGAACAGCCGCTGCGACACAGCTCGCGTAGATTCCGATATTTTTTCTGTCCTTTTGCTCTTCGTGAGGCAACGTTGTTAGGAAGGAAAGACATAAATCGGGTAAAACCATTATCCCTATAAAAATAGATATAAATATAACGTTAATTCATATTTTATGACTGGCTCCGCGAGCGGCTAAAAGGGTGCGCTAATAGTGCTGATTCGCTATCGGAGCAAGGGGACTGAGATGGGCCCGCAACTGAGAAAACGGTTCTTAGCCCGAAAAGTTGTGTTCCATGTCCCATTTACTTCCCAACCATATTTTCCTAAAGCTTGCAAATGATAAAGAACCTTTTTTCAAGCTTCAGGAAAATATGGTTGGGAATTAAATGGGACATGGAATACAACTTTTCGGGCTAAGAATTGTTTCCTGTGTTGCCTTTTGTTCCCCTGTGTTACCCTTTGTTCCCCTGTGTTACTCTGTGTTACCCTGTGTTACCCTTTGTTACCCTATGTTACCCTTTGTTACCCTATGTTACCCTGTGTAACCGTTTGTTCCCCTGTGTTCCCCTTTGTTACCCTGTGCTCCCCTGTGTTACCCTTTGTTCCCCTGTGTTACTTTGTGTTACCCTGTGTTACTCTTTGTTACCCTGTGTTCCCCTGTGTTACCATTTGTTACTCTGTGTTACCCTGTGTTACCCTTTGTTCCCCTGTGTTCCCCTATTTTACTCTGTGTTCCCCTTTGTTCCCCTGTGTTACCCTGTGTAAGTCCTTTATCGACCAAACTTTTGTTCGGTCAAGATAGCTGGGTTTTGGCCTTGTGGGCCTTGACGTCGTCACCATCTGTGCAAACGCAAGAAAAGAACTTCACCAATATACAACTGCACGAACCCAGGCTATTGTAAGACAGCCATCCAGCTTGAAAACTGTTGTCCCGCCTTTCCTCCCGGCCCAACTGACTGCCCTGGGTCTCCGAGGATATGGGACAACTAACCTATGGCATCTGATTTTAATGGTCTTACCAAAGGCTTTTCACAGAGACTTTAAAGTTACGAATCTAACTCTTATACATGAGAACTAATAAGCTTTGTTTGACCAATGTATAGACGTCCTCTTACCTTGGGAAAGGATAAAAATGATGATCAATGCAACTAAAGCAACAGGATTTAATCCTGCCCTTAAATAGTCCCAGTACAGCTTGAAGGACACAGTGCCAGTCACACGATCTTCCTCTGGAGTGGCCATACTTCTACTAGATTTGTCCAAAATGTTCTCTGACCTGTCCCACTGAGAAGCCATGGATTGTCTTTCAAGCAATAGTGTGTTCCTGGCTTCATTGCCTATTCTGTTACAACGAGGCTCTAAAAAGTCTTTTACTGCTTCGTCTTCGTGAAGTTCCGCAAACTTCCCCTTAGCGATAACTGAGCCGTCGCGCAAGATTATTACTCGATCTGCCGATTTGATAGAGTACTCCTTGTGTGAAACCATTAGTCGGAGTTTGTCTGACAGCATCCCCAGGATGCAATGTTTGAAGATGAAATCACCGACATTTGCATCAATTGCAGCCAGCGGATTGTCCAAAAGATAGATATCGCAATCAGCATACACTGCGCGTGCCAAACTGACACGAGCTTGCTGACCACCACTTAGGGTGTTTCCGCGTTCACCGATGACAACTTGATCTCTGTCAGGAAACCTTTGAATGTCCTCTTCTAACGCACAAGCGTGGATTGTTTGAAAGTACTTTTCAGACTGGAATGGCCGACCAAAGAGAATGTTTTCTCTCAATGTCCCCGAAAATACCCATGGTATTTGTGGTACGTATGCAATGCTGCCAGATACCTCGATATTTCCTGCAGTAGTCGGCATTTCACAAGCAATTAAAGATAACAAAGTCGACTTCCCACTTCCCACCGGACCGGTAATGACGGTCAAGGTCTTATCTCTTGCTTCAAAAGTGACTGATCTCAGAGGAGTTTTGTTATCATCAATGATTTTACATGTCACATTGCTTAATTTGATTCCTGCTTTTGTATCTGGCCCACATGCCTTCTTTAATTCTGTTTGACTTAACCCCAGACTTGAAAGAGGATTGTTTCCGTTATGGTCATCTTGAATTTTTACAAACTTGGTTATGATGCAAGATTTTTTAGTGTACTCGTCGAAGTATGTCAAGCCATCAGAAACGTCCACAACCACTTTGCCAATACGTTTGTTCGCGAACAACAAATCCTTCCCATTTTTACTTGAGTGCTTTCCGTCAGTCAAACAATGCATTTCTGGTAGCACCAAAAACTCTTGTATTCTACCAAATGAAACGTACGCCTCGTAAATAAAATGCAGCCCTTCTGCTATAGATCTTAAGGCACTGTTTCGGAGCACATTTATTATTGACAGAAGTGTAAACACTTTGAACGGTGTCAAGTTGGAACCAGTAAATACGAGTGTCAAAAGAGAGATGAACGCTGCGACAACGCCAGAAGTGTACATCATAGAAATACCACAAGATACAAGGACACTCTTCTGGCGAATTATCTTCATTTCCTCCCTGAAAATAAATAGGAAAATTATCGTTTTTTCACTTATCTCCTAGATGCTCGTAATCAGGTATTTTTACAGAGGTCGCAGTGGATGAATCATCCTAATATTGACCCAGAAAAGGCAAGCCAGCCATTTTTAAACGATATTCAGAGGAGATCGCGAATTCTGATCCGGGAGCCGTACCAATAATACTCAGGGTCTTGGAATAACTGCCATTGCCCGGCAAAAGGCTAGACCTTCTTTTTTTGTTGTTGCTCAGCCTTGTTAGTTTTTCACTAAATTTCATTGGTAAGCTATTTTATTATCAGTTTTTTATGGAGGGTATAAAGCATAGTGAGATTTAATCTACGGTATGACTTCTTATACCACTTACTTTCGAGTCTCCCGGATTTGTTCCAGAAAGAACCATTCCAACGCATGAGTCTTCACTTCACGTATTCCAGCCACTATCTCAGCCATAAGGTTTATTCGCCTATCTGAAACAGCAGCGGTCTTTAGTCGGAGCTTTCCAGCAAGGTATGTAAGGAAGCCACCAAATGGCACCAGAAGAAGCAAGAACACGAGACTCATTAACGCCTGCCAACCTATGAAGTGCCACATCAACGGAACAGCAACAGTGACATCGAAGATGGCGACGAGGAGCCGAAAGAACTGCCTTGCAGCTTGCTCCATTCTTTGAAGATCATTGGACACGAGATCAATCACGTGACCCTTAGTAAATCCGTTCAGTGTTTGTTGACCAAGGAGCAGAATCTAGAGATTGAGAACGAGGATACAATCAAGCCTATGTTTGTCAGTCCAATTTATCTACTGTAAGCTACTTCAGTATTTCGATAGAGAATGTCAGATCCTCTTACACATGAATAATCGTTTACTGAGACTCTCAATTCTTCCGATCTGTAAGCCTTTGCAATTTTCAATTTTTTCGTATATAATACATACATTATCCAGAGGAACGTGGAAAGTCCCACCTTGCTACAATAGCTCACCTGTATCGTTGTACATTTTTAGAGACCGTATATAAGTCACCTCGCAAGTCAAATTGTGCGTATTCGCATCCTCTCATTCCCAGCATTCCGCTTCAAATAGGTGTTTCTTTTTACAAACACATATAAAAAGGCAGCAAAGAAAGGAGCGAACAAAGAGTTAAGGACTAGAAAACCTCTCTGATCCTCTCTAGTCATGTTTTTTCCTCTGCCGTTTTATTCTTCTATTTACACTTATTTGGGTGTGGTCGTTGTTGAGGTACCTTTTTTAAATACGAATACTGCTAATGTAGGGGCCTTAGGGTAAGGGGTGCAGTTAAGGACTTCGGTTATTGTACACTCAACAGGTGTCCGTTTGATACATTAACGAAAAAGAATGAATGCCAGTCTTAATAAGGACGGTGTATGATGGTTTATCCTAGTAGCTTTAAACAAATCAGCATTCCCCCAAAATCAAACCGGAAGTCGAAAACGTGACGAGGCACTTAAGGAATGTCTACGCAGGAAGCTGAATGACCTGAGTACACTATTGGTACAGTGTATTTAAAAACATTCACTACCCAAATAAAGTTCGATGCGTAATCAAGATGTAATTCACGGTAGCTTCTAAGATGAAAATGCGTCTCAAACCTTTGTTTGTTTCTCAAACGAGGACTAGTCAGTCCGAGACAACGAAGAATGATGATTGGATACTCTGGGACACAACTGACCCTACAAGAGACTGTGACGTTGTTATTAACGTCGTAAAGGAGGGAAATCTGACCTCGCATGCACTTTGGTGAAGCTAATCACCTGGATTACCCTGTCCCTGGGAGGTCTAAGTGATACTTACTCTCAAATTACATATTGAACGTTCATTCAGAACGCTTATCCAGAGTTCAGCTGTACCGTGAGAATGATTTCTAAATCCCAACTTATCTCTAATAATTATTTGGTTCCCATCGTTGTTCAAACCGCAAAATGACATAAATCTTACTTAACTTAGACGAAATCCGGAAAGCGTGCTCTATTACATGAAGAAAAACTCACCTTTTTGAATATAAGACCTTTGAGCGAGGCCTTCATTCGCATCCCAATTACATAAAGTTTGAAACTGCTGTGATGCACGGCGACACTTTTCATCACTACAACCAACAGCATTAGCAAGGCGCAGCAAGCAAGCAGGCCTTGCTCTGGGGTGCTAGACACGAGTGTGGAAATAAAAACTCCCAAGAAAAAAGGCTGAAGAAATCGCCCCACCGAGTCCAGAAACCCAGCAAAACCAATTATACAGAGTTCTTTGCGTGACAACACTTTCATGGCTGTTTTCCATAACCGTGGGTCTTTGTCGTTTTTAAGATCTTTCGTCCATTGTGATTGCAGTTGTTCTGTCAATAGACAAGTTTTGTCTTCGTCGTGCAGCGGCCAAAAGTCTGACTGTTCCAGAGGGCGCTTGTTCCCCGTTTTGAATAAATCGTTCGTCCACCAAAACAAAAGAAACGAAATCCAGTTGGCTTTGCTCTGGGGGTGTTGAGGAACCTCATTATTGCTGGCTTCTCTGTCCATTAGTCTTAAAATGAAAGCAAAATTAGTTGTGAGTAAACAAAGCAAAACTGCATATTCATTTGAAAAGGATTTGTTTAGTTTATATGCAACAGGTAAAGTTTATCCCATAGGGCTAGGGTGTGCTTTGATGACTTCAGACAGAATCTATAATTTTTCGCTAGCACGTTGAGACATTTCGTTTGACATGAACGATGATTGCTTTCTTAGACAACAGAATGACGGCATTTAAAGAACAAACTCGATAACGGGTATGGTACAACTGAAAAAAAAAAAAAACAACCGATTTACCTTTTTCCCAGTTTGAGGCCAAAAAACACTTGATCCGTCATTATCAATAAATACAAAGCGAACAAGAGAAGAAACGTATATCAACTTATTGTAGTTGAAGGATCGACTTAACATCTGAAAATGACATCTAATACTTTCACTGCCATATAAACAAAATAAACGAAGTTGACCTCAGCGATTCATTTACCAAAGGTGCGAATTGTCAAGTGCAGATGTAAATAGAGGTCGGGCGAAATTTGTGTAAATTGTTTGCGGATGTGACGTGCATGTGAGTATCCTGCTAACAGAGTTTGTTGGCGCACGTCTGGGCAACGACAAGTGGAAAGATACGTTTATTTGATAAATATAGAAAAAAAAAACTTTTGATCCTAAGATGATCAGCACATTTTATCCTCGCCGAACATAATCTAATGTAAACCAAACACTCTAGCGTCAGTTTCGTAAACAATAGTACTATAAAGGAGTGGGTATGATGGAGAAAAAGGATGACTTTTCCGATTTTGTTGGAGGAAAATCGAAAATAAGAGAGGTTGATTTCAGTCTTATACATAAAGAGAATTAAAGACCGGAGCGAAATATCTGTTTGAGACAAACTTTTTCGACCTTCAACTGAATAACGTCTATAGAAGATAAACGACTAGTTAGGGACACCTTCTCTTTATAACGCAAACTGTTCAGTACATAAAAAGAGCCACAGTAGAAGGTTTCCGCATGAGATTTATCAACGTTATTATAGTGTTGATTAGTGATTGTTCTGGTTGGCCTTGATTTTTTTTAAGTCAGCTCATGATTTTGCCGGCTGGTCTGGATTTCGAAGGTCTGGATTGCCCGTACTGTATTCAAAACTTTAGTGAAAGGAAAGTTTTGCGTTTGTTGGTGTACGCCTTGCCCACGCGATAAAACCGCGCTCTTATTGATCCTTATTCGCCCCCCAGGCAAGTTGTCGATCCCATGCCTGAGATGGCATCATAAGTACAAGTCAAGAAAGAAGACACTCGAGGACTTGTAAAACTTATTCAAAGTAGACAGACTGCAAATTATATTAGTTGCTAAAAAATATATATCTACGTGTCGCAACTGTTATATAAGACTAAAAATTAAATTATTGTGCGATCACGTTTTGATGTGCTATACGTGGTGATGACCGAAAGGAATAATGTCAATAAAGAAAGACAAATAGAGGAACAAGCCAATACTAATCACAAACAATAAGGATGCCTTAAATTTCGCACAGATGACGCACGAGTTTTTCTTGACACTGACGGGTGACATGTAGGGTTTACAGAAGGCGTTAACTTAGATCATAGTTGATCAATTCTTGTTTTTTCCTTCAAGTATCACTTTTTTTTCGAGTACACCAGATCATTGCCTGCGTCGCAGACGCTCTAAACCTTCGGACTATACAAATGGTTTAGACGAATACGTGGGCCGCGGCTGCAATGCAGGCTAACTAGATCACAATAATAATAATAATAATAATAATAATAATAATAATAATAATAATAATAATAATAATAATAATAATAATAATAGTAATAAAAACTATGGTTAATGTGATTGTCAAAATGTTTTCAGATCCAATGGTTACCTTAATTAAAATAATCCGTGATGGAATTGAAAGAACAGGTAAACCAGTTCAGAGGTATGACGATTCCCTAGGTTGATGACGAACAAGAAGCTCTTTATCGGTGGTGTTCATCAGTAGGCTTGTCTCGGGTGCATTAACTTTCTATTTACCTTTTCGGAAAACCAGTATTATCAGTTTTAACCTCGAAGAACACCGAACGTTTTGTCAGGGTTTACAGAAATGTAAATTCAGTTTAATGACGGCTGCTAGGCTTTGATAAATTGTCGGCAAGGATAATTTTTGGCATCATTCGTCATTACGAGCATAACTTTCATCTATTTTCCAAAAAAACACTGCTATGATAATTTGGGACCTGGATCCAACAGGACTTTCCACAGGAGTCATTCTTTGAGTTTTTAGAGGAACCCATCCTGGCTCCTGATTTTTATAGCTGTCAGACATGAGTTTTTGTTCCAGTGGCTCACCTTTCTACATTCATTTATCACTGCCAATTTCGAGAAAATACTTTGAAAGACAGTGAAAGCCACGGAACATGCACTCGTAAATATGCAGACGTTTCTTGAATGTAAATAAGGTAAATGTGTTTGCCATTTACATTTTTGTTGCATATAGTTATATTGAGGTGTTTTCTACCAAATTTTAAGTAACAAGGAAAAGCATTATTTATGTATTTTGTTTTTGCTAAAATAACTAGAATAATCACTGGCCTATTTTTTGAAATATAGGAGCACTGCTAATAACATATGCTACTTTTGCGAACAAAATATCAAAGCCTATTAAAATTTTCTAATTAAAAAGATCAATTAATCAGTTTTCCCATTTTGAAGGCTTGGTCCTCGTTTTGGCATGTTTCTTGTTTTTCTGGCATCATCTATGCTTTTAGCAGGAAGTGATGTAAAAGGAAGCCTCTGTATCAACAAGGAAATAACCGATTATTCTGGCGACATGTGCGGCCAACTCCATCCTGGAAACAGGTGTTTTAAATAGGTGTTTTAAATCTACTTCCTTCAATCAAACTTCTTAAGAATCCATTTATAATAAATTCATGAGATATCATTCTATGGGTAGGGTATGATAGAATAGTTTGCCCATTGATTACATGAAAATTAATGACCCTCTTTACTTTTTTAATCCTTCATAACCGCACATTATTTCGGTTTCGATGCTTTGACAAAGTGACGTCTTCAATTCGTCGCACGTTTTTTTAAAACACGTTTTTAAAGTAAAGGGTAAAATATACCCAAGGCACAGGCTAGCTACCAAGCACTGAACAGTAAGAATGGTGACATTTCCTTTTTAAAGTAATTTCCATGATTTTCGCCCGTTGCCTCGCTTATTTGACCGTGGTCATACTCTCTCTTCAATTGCCAGCCCCTTTGGAAAGGCCGATATTTCAGTTGAGTGTATTGTGTCATGAAATCTAGCGATTGGTGGTCAAACTCTCCTTCAAATCCAGGCCCTTCTTCAGGATGGCCGATATCTCTTTTGTGTGTTTTTTGACTTTGTAATGACATTCAGTGATAGAAAAAATTATCTTTAAGTTAAAATATTTTGACAATTGGTATTTTGAGTAATTCCTACAACAAAGAAAAACCTTTTGCTCCCTTCCTTTTGTAATGTTGTTTTAGCCATGTAACTTTGCAACCAAATCTCAACATTGCACGGGGAGAAGTGCATGGGTGAGAAGTAAGTATA
This sequence comes from Porites lutea, assembly GCF_958299795.1. Lineage (NCBI taxonomy): Eukaryota > Metazoa > Cnidaria > Anthozoa > Scleractinia > Poritidae > Porites > Porites lutea. The sequence goes on from NC_133206.1 coordinate 33,490,961, forward strand.
AGAGAAGTGCATGGGTGTTTCAAGAATTTTTGAAAAAGATTATCAAATATAATTAATTCCTAAAGACAAATGCCACCCTCAATCAGTTAGTCACAGTCAGCGCCAAGTCCTTATAAGACTGTCCATCGAAATATTTCATATAACTAATCCATTCTCTTTTCTTTTCCCTCTAATGGATCCAAACGGTAAGCTGTCGCAACTGAAATTTTTTAAAAATCATCAGCCTGTTCTGCCATCCATCAAAAGTTATCTGAACCTCACCTGGCGGACAGGTGAAACGGTAAAGTGCATGAATGAACGGATTAAGGAACATCACATCGACCATTTCCTACTGACGCAATTAAGTCTGAGACTAGGCTCGTTTACCATTCGCTGTTCGGAAAAATTAGCCAGGACTCATCAGGAACAATGTCCGGACTTGGGAGAGCGGCGGAAATCGTGCCTACTTTGGTTTAGTAAAGCGAAGAGACTGCGAACGACCTCGGGCGTATGTGAATAAGGCTAACTTTGGTTCGAGGTTAAATAAATTGAGGAGGGCCTCACTGGAACCCCCGCAGGGTAAAAGAAGCTATTCATATAAGACAACCGCCCTGACAACATCAGTCGGTGGAGTTCAGAAGCCTGGGTGCTTACGTACGTGAGACGTCGAGATAGCAGCTGATCAGTATACCACAACGGACCTCTGAGGGATTTAAAAACTGGTAAAAGCTCACACATTCATCAAACATGAGTGAGTAAGGGACGGACCATCAGAAAACTTATGGGGGGGAGGGGGCGAAGTACAAAAAAAATATTCCCGCAAGGGAAAATCAAATGAAAAAAAAATTCATGCACGCCAATTAATCCTATAAAATATTCATGCTATGGCCTTAAAAAATTCATACGAGGAATTTGATAACGACAAAAAATTCCTGCGGCTCGAAAATTCCCCACCCCCCCCCAACTTTTCTAATGGTCCGTCCCTCTAGTCATGACCAGTCACAAGCAACCATTGTGCTTCTATAGTCCCGCCAGTAAATCAACACCAACGCCTGATGACGACCAGTTGTACGCGACTAAACTGGTCGCGACAACTACACGAACCTTTCATCATTATAACACTTCCATTCCAAGCATAAAAATGGCAAGTGATCAGCTTCACATTAATTGCATTTATAACGAAGTGTGAGCTGGGAATAAGGAAAAACAAAACACTGACAGCCTACTTATAGCTGAGACTGTATTGAGCCTTGCTGTCAGTTCTTTAAGCGGATTCTCTTAACGTTTTTCTATATTGACGCCACAACACGACCAAAAAAATCCCAAATAATACCCATAAAGGTATTAGGCAGTTTTTGTATCGGTGAATTAGTGCTATGAAGTACCTCTGTTCAGTAACTGCTGCAATATATTAAGTAATAAATGTTTATCGCCTTATCTTATTTACAAATAACCTATTTCAAATAACAGGATCATTGACTTGATCTTATATTCTTTTTGGCCAGTCGGTGCAGGAACCCGCTTTAGTCTGCTTAGAGCTTGCGGCCTTGTAAGAAAACGCGACTAGATAATGTTTACTTACTTTCCTGAGGGATCGTCTCTCGTCCATAGCGATTTTATCCTTATGCAACACTGATTAATAAAGTCCATACTTTACTCCTTTTCCTTGACAACTAGCCTGTTAATCATTACGCTAAAAGATGCATCGTTTCACAATTATCAGTGTTAAAGGTAAAAAACCCTCTGGCAAATTGCCTCGTGCCTTTTGAAGTCAACAGACTGAAACACGTTTAAGTCTGGAATCTAAATAAAGAAGCCATTCCTTAATTTTTTATTTATTAAGAGGGTGGTGGAATGTCCGGTGAGCCATCCGATATTCGATAGATCGCTCAGTTACAAAGGTCTTAAACCCGGGGAGATATTTCTCGAAAGTCCCAATAATTTTTCGGGACCGGATGATTAACCGTCGCTTTTCGTTTTTTCCCTGGGCCGCGGATGACGGTTACGTCATTGTTAACCATGACCTTAACTGGTATCAATCATACTTTTGATAAAAACATTACGTTACATTGCTCTGCTCGTGTCTCCCTTCGTGTACAGAAAAGAAGAAAACACGAGGAAAGGAAAGTGAAAAACGCCAAGGCTCTAGTCTTTTGAAGACTTTCAGATGTGGATTGTAAATCCTGTAATATTCCGTGCGTTCAGTTTTGAAGTACCTAACAATAAGGAAGGGTATATTCTGAAAGATTTCGAGGGCCACTCTGGCTGAGTGGTCACTTTTTATTGTTGTTTTTCAAGTTGTTCAATTTACATGGACACAGTCAAAGAGACTTCCAGAAGTCAAGATAAGTCAACAATCAGTTCAACCAAGAGAATGGTCGATGAATTATCATAAAAAGAGAGGTATGAGCTGCAGGAGGACGCTGTTGCCTGTAATTAACCTCTAATTACTCAGTTAGCCATGGATGGATGACGATAAAGATATAAGATGATAATAAACTGGTAGTCAATGCAATATTGCCCTAGGGTAGATACGTGCTTATGTTTTAGGCTTGGCAGTTTATTAGCATTCTTTATGACTACTTGTCAGCACTTAAAGACTTATTTTCACCGCAGTTTTCGTTGATCGCCCACTTAAAGGCAATATCGGAAATACAGCAACGAAAGCAGAAACAAACATAGAATGTTACGATAAGTAAATATGAAGCGTCTAGCAATCAAAGAAAAACTCTTACAAGAATATGATATAATCGGTATGTGGGAGTGAAAAAGTCATTTTAACTCTGTAGAACGTCTGTAGAGAAGAATTTTCATAGAAATGAATTGCATGTTCTTCACAAGATACTGATATATACGATCATGAGAAAGCGATTGAGTCGGCCGTGGTAAAAACTGACATTGTCAGGCCAAAAAAGAAAAAATGGCAACAGCCTGAACCGTAATTTCTTGTAATGATGCTCTTTACTTTGATATCACAGGAAGTTCGTTTAATTTCCACTTTATCTGCGGAACTGAGAAGTTTAAAAAGTGCTAGACTGTTCAAAATAAAAACGACCAGGCATCATTTTCTTGTACGGCTGCTTCCTGTGCTGCAAGCTGCTTCAGTGCTTAGTGGTTCTCTTTTAAATTTAAGCGAGAATTAGCAATTAAAGCTTTTCCTGTTTCTTACTGTTTATGACTGAGCCGACTTAACTGATCACTAATACTTCGAACGTGTGAATGCAATGCCTGTGCCTGCCCTTACAAACTTCTATAACCACGGAATTTAACATTGCACCATTTGTTTAATTTGTAAACAAGACAATACCTGGAGACAATACGAAATTTTTCAACCATCAGTTAACGCTGGACCAGCCGAGTTACGCGTAAAAAACTAACTGGACAGTAGTGATAACGTCCTGTTGCACGATTTGCTTCAGTATAGCTTATTTTGCTTCCGTCTTAAATATTTCGTTTCCTGGGGATTATTCTGACATACACTGTATAGCAGTTTGTCTTTATCTAACAATAAATTGAATTGAAAAAATATACCACTAATTGTACGAAACTATTCAGCTGTACTTCTTCAAGAAGAAAAAATTTCTAGATTCTTCGAAATGAAGGCTCAAATTTTTAATTGAAACGTTAATCCTTCTTAAAGAATGAAAGAGAAATAATGTTACAGTTACCTATTCAATGTGAAGCCTTCCATGTTGAACTTGTATGCGATGGATCAGTCAGTTGTCCTTCGATTTAGTGCAATTTAAATTGTTTGAGACCTATTTGGTAACTTTTGTTGCTAATTGAATAACCACCAGCACAACGCACCGTCACTGAGTCTTTTGTTTTCACTGCATAATTGATCATTTGGAGGAACAAAAAGAGATGAATAACTTCATAAAGTGCCTGTCACGAGGATTGATTTCTCATCGTCCATCCAGCCTATACGCACGCCATTTAAGAGAACTTTTTTCGCACGTGTGTCCGAAATCCCTGATAAGTGATTGATTCTAAATGGGGCATAACAAACGTCTGTTTTCCTGTGGTTCTCCTTATATTTTTTTCCGGTATCCTTCAAAACCGTGCAAAACTTGGAGTTTTCGTTATGTTACGGAACTTGAGCACCCTTAAGAATGAAAAAGATTTAAAAAAAGAAGCTAATTAAGGACATTTGTGGGAAGACCTTGGTTTGAAAAACCACGAAAGCACTACTCGGTTACGTTTTGCGGCACATGCCTTTAAAACATAACTTAGAATATAACGTTGGACGTAACAGCAGAAAAAGACAAACAAACACGCAAACAATGTGATAGTGATGCTATATTCAAGCAAAGACGTTTCGTGATATTTTTCTGATTACCACACTACAGGTGCAATACACTCATACACAAGGGGTCATCCCTTGATCTAAGGTGATCAACAAGTATTTTCTCCTTTCATTAACATGGTTTTATCAAGTAGACAGGTCAAGAGAATGACGATTTCCATCATCAATGCAATATTGCGTGTCTCGAAAAGCTAACAAGACCTAAGACATTTAAAATATGTTTTACCGATCACGAAATGTTAGCTTTGAAGACAAAACAACAATATTACTCTTTAAACAAACGTATCTACAATGACTCAGTCGCTTAGCAGACGCTCTGGACATTCTGTTGAAAAAGGTCGTTTAGGGTGTTAAACGGTAATGGGAAACGAAAACAATCCAACATTTTTTGGCCAATTATGTATTTTTAGTTTAGCTGTCATCAAGAGCCGACAAACTTTTTTTAACATTCTTTTTCGAGAATCTGTCCACAAACGTCATCCAACAGACGGTTTCGCACTTCCCGCTGCTAGTCCGGTATTGATACAGGGTTACAATACTAAACCAGAAAAGTTAACATTAAACAAACTTGCGTACTCAGAGGTAATACTCGTGTATTAAAAATTTAATTTTCTGACCTTGAAACTGCGATTATGTAATTATGGGGCCGTATGCCCTCCTCTTTAGCCGAAGGGCTTTTGCCGTTTGCCGGTTTATTACCATTGAGTCGATAAGCTGCCTAAATTTGATAAATTGGCTTATCTTCTCTTCATACAGTTCTTTGAAAAAAGCGGTAATGCAATAATACAATCATGTATAAAATTCCATTGTTCATACTTTGCGTTCTGACGAATTCTGTATTTCCTTTCGTTACCAATTCTTTCGTTTGAGGTTTCAGAAACAAGGGAACTGTTTTCTTTAACACAATATGATCTCAGAGTTCTTTTATGTAGTTACTTTCAAGAGAAACCAAATTTTAAGAAAACTGGAGAAAAGAGAAAAGAGAGTAGGTATTTTGTATACATCTTACAAAAAGAGAGCCTTTGCGAAAACACTAGTTGAATCAGCCTGGCAAGAAACCATTTTTTCTGCATAAATAAATTAGATACTCCCAGCTCTGAGTTATTTCTCAGTTCTTCTTTGACTCAGTGAACTGCATTCCAATGCGGTTTGATCTCATAACAGAAATTTTGATAACGATATTGCCAAGATGATCATCTGTTAACAACTTTGATATTTTGGCGATTTAAGTACATTATATCCATTGAATAGAAGGTGAGCGCGTGCCGTGATATAATTTTGGAAAATGACCCCATCAAGTCTGCTCGCTCCATGCAATCAGACGGATTTACTCCTTTTTACATTTTAACTCTCGTCATCTCGTTATTTATTTGGGGTATATAAAGAATACGAATGCCGGGATCTTTTCGTACACAGACTGAACTGAACTGAATAAAATTGCACAAATTCCGCCACGTACCGTTTATGCATTGCACATTTACCAAGGTCGCTTTTGCCGGATGTTTTATTTCTCCCCCAAAACCTCTAATTTACCCCCTACAAGCATCGGCATTTAATAAAAATGTGTTTGATGTACTTCTATATCTGCACTATCCCTTTTTGTAATCTACTACAATTTAAATATTTTCAAGTTTCTTTTATTTAATTAGACACCGTTTTAATGCTGACGTGCTCAAGTTAACTCCACTGTGAGTTAAATGTATTCTTTAAATATGTGAAACGATATATTTCCGACCTATTTTTTGTCTTTTCCGAAGGCATCTTTAAAATGCCGCAAGACTCCGATAATAATATCCGGGGCTTACGTTTTTCATAGACCTTTCTCAAGAGGCTAATTAAGAGGGGCTCAGAGGCATATGGGAGGGAAATATGCCTTGCAAAATCAGTAGGGCTTGCCAAATTGAAGGGTAATTTGTGTCTAAAAATTTCTTCTTAATGAGCGAATAATAATATTGAATCTTTCACTTGAAAGTAAATTGAAAGATATTTTCGAATTTTATGGTTTGTACCGCACTGTACTTACAATTCTGATCGAAGCAACGACTTGTTTCCGGCTTGACAAATAGCAAGCTTCAAACTTGGGCACTGAAAACAGACGAAAAATTAAGGCCTATCTCTCCAGAATCAAGGCCAGGATAAGATGGGAAAGTGGTGCATTTTGGCCTTTGCGCGACTCATCCATGATTTCGGGGGGAAAGAGTTTGCTTTCCAATTTTTGTGTCCAAGACTGTAGGTAGGTCTAACGATTGGAAAATTTCCTTTGTCTTTGAGGACTCAAATAAAAGCTCTTGGACGATACTATCCCTGCCTTCTTCAGTGCTGGGCTGTAAGCCCCCAAGGGGCATTTAAGGGACGTTTCAGTAGAGGTGTGCCGCCAAGAAAAAACGAAATTCTTCGTTAATGACTTATATTTAACACCTCCTTATTTTCTTCGCTACCACCGGGAGTGAATCCTTGCGTATCCTTACATGAAGCTATAAATCAACTTCGCCCCACAAAGAATGCACAGCTGCGTTCTTCACATTGCTTTAAATTAAGGGTGTCGAGGACTTACTTCAAATTGCCCTACATTTACCTTCGGGACAGTAAGAAAAATCCTCTGTACGAGAGTTTCAAGAGTATCGGTTTGCCATGTTACCCAAACGTCAGCTTCTCTTAAATGCGTGCTAAGGATTCCAGGTTTTTTGTTCTTGATCAATTTATTTATTTTCAATAAAATCTTCCGACCTTTCATACTGTAGCTTAACCCTAGGCTCGATTACCAGCCGCTGTTCGGGAAAATGAGCCCACACTCAAAGACCGGACCCGGGAGACGGCGGAAATCGAGCCTAGCTTAACCCTATCACTATTAAATCTGCAGACGAAATCCTATGGTGCTACCACTAAAACAAAACCCCTTTGGTCAATTTTGTATAGTGATACTCGGAATTTACAAACAGAAATTTGAGCTTTTTTGGGGAATCTTGGAGTGAAAGAATTAAACTACACTAGTCTGTTCATAGTATCTCTATTTTCTCTGGAAGGAAAGCGACATAAAACAAGCGAAACGCGCCCGTACTTAGTTGTGTTTTGTTGGCTTCTTTAGCGTTGATGCTCCACTTATGCTGGGCTTTTAATAGTCTACTTAATCTATCTGTAAATGTCACGAAACTCCCCGCTTTGTTGTGAAGGGAAAATTACAAATTCCGCAATTGTATGCGAGTCCTTAGATTTTCAGTATACTTATAACTCATATTTGTGGTGAGGGTAGCTTGGACTCCACCAGTTGATGACCTTGAGATCATATGCTGGGTCTAAAACAACAATTGTTCCCTCCTCCTTTCTGTACCTTCCGTCAGTCCGCGGCGAGTGAAATGTTAACTTGACTGTGGTATGCTTCATATCACGGCTCACACCAACTGAGGCTCTAGTTAACACATGTCCTTGAATGGGAGACACTGGGAGAAAGTTGACGCAGTTTACCTGCAGAATGCAGTTATGTTCTTCAGGATTATGACGTACATCATCGACTTGATCCAACCAATTAGAAGAGAGAGACATGTACCCTGGCTTTCGTTTTCCACCGCCGTATTTCCTGGAAAACTTGAAATAAAACACCCAGACTTTCCTAGTTTGTTTTTTACACATCACCTGCTTGTACCACATGGAAATACACAGCTGTGACTCAAGTTCACTGGGATCTGTTACAATAGATGTATTTGAGAGCAATTGAGTTCTGAATAAACCATAGCCATGATATAAAGCTCGTATGATCCTTGCACGTAGACCAGGACGGCAATCTATTCTGTGAGGTTGAAGCCTTTCAGGAAGTTTCATTGGCTGGCTAATATGCCGTTTGTAGATTCTCAGCCAAAAGGTTCTCATATTTGTCGCATCTCTTGCTCCTTTGCAGATCAATGCAAAGTTCTGAACTTGTTCAGGTCGAATGTACTGAGCTAACAAACACCACACATCAAGTGGGTATGTAAATCCACACTCATTATGATCTGGGTTCTCTTTCTTTGGGATTTTCTTTGATCCTTTTCGTCTTCCTTTGACTAGCCTTTCTTTTTCATCTTCCTCTTCTTCTGATGGTAAATCAAAGTCAGTTCTTTCATACCATGGAACTAGATTCTCCTTTTGAGCTTCGACGACTAAAGCAGCTTCAAAGAAAAAAGAACAAACACTTATAATCAGTTCATGTGGCTAGGTAACAAGACAATCACCTTTGGTTATCACGTGGCACTACTCTTAACAATAATTGTGCAATGCAATCCATTTACAGTGCATGGAGCATCTGAATCTGATCTTTTTTATACAGAATTTTTTTTAAAAAGTTGTCATAAGCGCTGTTTTATTTCTTACCCTGTTTCAATTGAGGATCTCTTGGAGAGGCAAGACTGTGGAATTTTTCAGAAAGCAACCTCAGTTCATAATAATCCACTCACTCCATACAATTCTTCAAAAAAGTCTGTTCTTACAATCTCCAAAAAAAAGAACAATGTGCCCATCCTGTAATTAATACTGAGCATTTCATATCTGCCTTTGTGAATAGATTAATATTTAAACACAACCTTGATACAGGATAGTTACTTGTAGGATTTAATGATTAGTTTATTTATTTTATAATATATTATTATTGACAATTTGTAACATAGCGTATGTACATTTATCTTATGTGAAATCTTATGTTAAATTATCATTATCAATGAGAGAGTTCAAAGTACAGTTGCCCATTAAACAACCCTTAATGTACATTATTTTACATGTCTTCTCCTCCTTTCCTCCAAGGTGATGACACCATCTTGGATTGACAAAAATCACCCATGCACTATCGATTCAGATTAATACCAAAATAAGTGGTTGATCTTTGTTTACCTGACACTGTTACAACTAGGGTAAACTTGAGTTGGGACAACTCATTCCATTACGACTACTTCTGGTGGTATCATGTTAACAATATGTACAGAACCAGGAGAGGTGAACAAATGCCAGAGTGAAAGTCTTAAAGTTTTTAACCCTTCACAAGTCCCAATATCCACATACAAATTCTCCAAACTGATCTCTATATATTTTCTTAAAGAATGAGTTAGAGAATTTGATAAAAGATCAAAGCATTTTCTCTTAGGTGATAATTTTATTAATTCTCATAACCTACTCTCTTGACGATGTATGGATATCATAAAGAAGCAAAATGAAGTTGGTCACTATTGGGACTTAAAGGGTTAATAAATATGTACCTAAAAACTACCCTGCAAGCAGATGTTTCCTTCTGGGATATTTTTCAGGATTTACAAAGTCGTTTGCATCGTTGAAACCTCTGTTTGTAGGGTACAGCTGTACCTAAAGTCAACATTATTCTCAAACCTGCGCTCATATTTGCAAATCCTCTTGATGCCCTTTTAAGAGCCCCTTTGGCATCTTTGGCATTTGCAAAGTCTTCAATAGCAAGATCTGCAATAATAAGCATTCAATACTTTCAATGTCAGTAAAGAAACCAAGCCAACCCATACAATTTAGACACTGACACCCAGCAAAGCAAAGCAGCAAAAACAAGCTGATCGTTGATAAGCAAATAGTGTGTGAACAGAGCCTTTATCCACTTTTGCTTTCTAGCAAGCTTGTTTTGTGCAGGATACACCCTTAAAAGCCTCCATGAAACTAAACCTGAGCTACATCACCAAAGTATATAATGTACATGTGCAAGGTATTTTCCAAAGAACCTTGTGACCTCTTCACATCTATACAGAAAACATGTACAACCCTATGCTCTGTGAACCAGTTTGATCTGCTGGGTTTAGCAATAGCATAGTGAAATTCACAGCTTACATAGAAATGCTCTATTAGAGAAGCCTTTAAAAATTAAGTAAAATTGTTGACTGTTCTAAGAGAATATAAGGGGCAAATCACATGTAATGATGCATTCTAAATTGATATTCATTTTATTAAACTGTGTAGGTGGTGCTTATGGCTGACAAGAAAAAGTCTGGTGTCCACCTTGGCTATCTAATCCTACGTAGAGGACAGGACACAAGGGAGGATGTAGTTAACTAAGGCCCAGTTTGAATGTCAAACTTTTCATGTAACAAAGTTAAAAGCTATTTGGGTTGACCAAAATGATGTAAGTTCAATGGTTGATTCAGATATTGAACTTACTTTGCTGTACTCAATTCATTTTTACGATTTACAATGGCCTAAAATGTTTACCGGTGAAAATAAATTACCGGTACAGTAATTTCTGTATTAGGTTCAGCACATGAAAAGTTCGACGATTGAAACCAAGTCGCTCCTCAGTCGAAATTCCCATATCAGAAGATAAGCACTCGACCCAAATTAGAAAAGTCGGACTTAACTGATTCAAACGTCGATCTTTGCATGTACTTGATGGAGGGAATTAGGTTCGGTAAATGAAAAAATCGACGTTTGAAATGGGCCTGAGCTATGTTGTGGCTGAAAGTTTAATCAGGGTGTGGTTCCCTGACATGTTCGAATTAAAGACTTTACAAACCGTTGCTAGAAGGAGAAAACTAACATTTCATGCTGTAAAATGTACTTACAGTTCATCTTTAATGATCTGAAATTTAGCTTAACAGCTACTTAAGCACCATTACACTGTAACTTTACAGGGAAGTTGTACTCAAAGCGGACGTACGTCGATTCAGTTTAAAACCTTACCTCCACCAATCACGTCTTTGTCACATAATGCCTTCCGAAGTTTTTCAGAACGTGTTCCTTTCCCCCTGTGCTTTCTCCGAGGCATATTTTTCTTTCAAATGTACAAAATAATAGTTTACGATGGTCCAATAGTCAGTACTCTCTCCTTTAGCTTGGACACGTTAACACGTCCGCCATATTTGACTTGGTAGCCTCACCTGCACAAGGCTTAGCGGCTAAGGTGTAGGTCCGCAATACGGTCGACATTGGTGGGACGAGTGTAACGCAGAAGTTAACCTACTTGATATTCGAATGTCTTATGACAGACTTCGAACGTACTGGACACCCCAATCGTTTTTGCAACTTAGGTTCATTTGGAAGGGAGAAAGGAGAAGGGTAACTTTCCTGCCTGATTCTCAGTTCAGAAAGTCCGATGTCGCTTCCATGGCTGGGTGCCTAACTGATCCTAAGTGGTTAGGATGGGGCTCCGTTGGGAGCCTTAGCTGGCCGAAAACCGATCTCTGAAAACAGTTCAATGGATAAATATTTAGAAAAATATTCTTTCTTCTGGTGACTTTTACGTCTAAGCCAATACTACTGAAACTGTTTTAAATTCATACAAATAGCAATAACTCACTTAATATCAATATCGTGAGCTAAAAACTGCATGGTACCTATTAAGAAGAAACGTACATTTTGTTATGAACTTATGCATGGATGAAAAGATACAAAGGAAGACGAATCTTTTATCAGAGGGTATCCGTCAATATATTACGGGTTTGGACTGGGTAGATTTGGACTGTAGGAAATGTACTTTGTCGTAAAAACCAACAGAATATGTTATTTTGCCACAAAATTTCAACGATGAAGTGAGTTCTTTCTAAGGTGGATGACTTAAAAAACTGCCTTTACGTTTAGGACTAAGAGATGCGTCAGTTCAACTTAGAGCATAGAGGGGATCCAGAGGCGGATCCAGGATTTATTTTAGGCACTCGTCTCTTGCTCTACTTCAACACCAATAAACCACATAGTTTTTTTTGGCAGAATACCAGTTGTATTAGAAAACCGCAGGGAGGGGGGGGGGGGTGCGCACCCCCTGCACCCTCCCCCTAGATCCGCCCCTGGGATCAGCAGTTCAGGAACAAATCGTTCACACAAATATCGAACATCGCGCTGGAGCCTGTTTCAGTTAGCTGTTGACAGAGAGGGTTTGGTGAACCACATCCCAATTCTCACTTCTGAATTCCTTGTCAGTGGATTCCAGTCCACGCTACTACTTATTCACTTTCGCTAAGGTGCGAATCAGTGCCTGTTCATACTGTACCAAAATGTGGCACAGAACTTATCCGATATGTGACGTTCCACTTGCTCTATCGGCTCGCTCCGTCACAGATATTGCGCCAAAATCACCTCATGATAGGGTTGTAGAAAATAGATTTTTATTTGAATAATTAAAGCCAGTCTGTAGGCGATATCTATGAAACTTCCCCCAAAATTACCACTTGTTCCCTTTTTCTTTACATTACTTAAGACAACGTTAACCAACCTTGTTATGTAGGTGGTTACAAGGGGAACGGGGAACAATGGAACAGAGGAACGGGAGATTAAGGGGAACAAGGAGAACAAGAGGAACATGGTAACAAGGGGAACAGGAGAACAGGGGAACAAGGGAAACAGGGAGAAGAGAGGTAACAAGGGAACAATGGTAATAGGGGAACGAGGGGAACAAGGGGAACAGGAAAACAAGGGGAACAAAGGAAATAAGGGGAACAGGGGAACAAGGGGAACAGGAGATCAACGAGAACAGGGGAAAAAGGGGAACAGGGACGAACAAGAACAGGGGAACATGGGGAACAAGGGGAACAGGGAAGAACAAGAACGGGGGGAACAAGGGGGAAAAGGAGAACAAGGGGAACAAGGGAAACAAGGGAAATTAGGGGATAACGAGAACAGTGTGAACGTGGGAACAAGGGGAATAGGAGAACAAGTGAAACAGGGGAACAAGGGGAACAGGAAAACAGGGGGAACAGGGAAACGAGAGGAATTAGGGGAACGGGGGTAACAGGGGAACAAAGGAGCAAGGAGAACAGGAGAAGAAGAGGGAACAGTGAAAGAAGGGGAACAATGTGAAGGTGGGAACAAGGGGAACAGGGAAACAAGGGGAGCAAGGGGAACCGGGAAAAAAAGTGGAAAAGGATGAACAAGGGTGAACAGGGGAAGAAGGGGACCAGGAGAACGGGGGATAAGGGAAACAGGGGAACAAGAGAAACAGGAGGGGAACAAGAGGAACAAGGGAACAAAGGGAACAGGGGAACAGGGGGAATAGGGGATAAAGGGGAACAAGGGGAATAGGGAAACAAGGGCCTCAAGGGGAACCGAGAAAAAAGGGGAACAGGTGGAACAAGTGGTAACAGGGAAACAAGAGGAACAAGAGCACAGGGGGAACAAAGGGGCAACAGGGGAACAGGGGAACAGGAAAACAGCGAACAGGGGAACAAGGGAACAAGGAAACAGGGGAACCAAGGAACAAGGAAACAATCAGTTATAATTTCGCATTCGACCACGATGCTACTAAAATTCCTCAAAACAGGCGATCTTGACACCATCGCCTGATGAATACTACCGAACAGCAAGTGATCAACTAGACGCGATCAATAAAAACTTTCTTGAGTGGCTAACGTGAGACAAACGATAAATTAACGAATCCGATCATACTCACTGAAACACAATGAATAATATCTGTCATGCTTAGTTTTCTCTTTCATATGAAATTTCAACTTAAATATAATTTGCACCCCTCGAAACGGTAACTTTTAATCTTATTTATATAGCTTTATTCCTATATAACATTTAAGAGCTCACTGTTTTTTAGATCAGGGCCCAGTTGTTCGAAGGCCGATTAGCGCTAACCCGGGGTTAAATTTTAACCTGGGATTCTTTGTCTTTTATTCAAAAGCATTTTCCCGGATAATTTTCTCGATTCTTTGTTGAGCATCCAGTCATTAAATTGTAGACCAAAAGAAAAAAGATGAATTTTGTTCTTAAGCTTTCATATCTGAATTGAAATTTCGCACTAACCCTGGGTTATCTTAACCCTGCTTTGAACAACCCGGCCCAGGCATCATGATGTAACAGTGCCCCATGAAAAGGAATCCAGGACATTCTTGGATTCGGGATTCCACGCTGAGGATTCCGGATTCCAGGTACTTGATTCTAGTATTTGTCAGTAGATCTTGGATTGTGGACTCCAATCGTTAGTAAGATTCCGAATTCCTTTAGCTGTATTGTGGATTCCAAAACACAGGATTACAGATTCCACAAGCAAAATTTTCCCGGACTTTGGAATCTGGATTCCATCCATGGGGCGATGTAAGATGTAACACCTTGCAAGTACCGTAGGCTGCGTTCCAGAATCAATTCTCCTAGTAAATGTCGAAGTAATGGTTACGTATAGGCGCTGAATTACGTTATAATCTTCTTTCGTTATTTATATAAGTATATATCTAATTAATAACTATAGTAACAACTAAATCTAATGTAAAGAGGAAGGAAAACAACTTCTCCGTTTAAGTCGACTCCGGGAGTCGACTTCGTGTTTATTGCGTAGATTAATTGAAGCTTACTGCTTTTCTCAGGCTGTGGTGTAACTTTTTCTAGAACCAGATAGGAGGATTTCAAGTTCGATCTGCACTGGGCATAGTCCTTTGTCGCATTCCCGTGAACAAAGGCACCAGCTCAAGGGATGGGTTGACAAAATACAGAATTGTCCATCCAAGCCTCGACATGAATTTATTGTATGATGACGCGTGTAGAATATGGGCGGGTTACGTTTACAAATCACTGAATATCGATCTTTATCTTTTAGCTTCGATCGAGCGTTGGCAAAATGGCTTCTAAAGGAAAAGAGCCTTGAAAATTTACCTTTTTTTTTTTCGCTGAAAATGGCGAAAATTAAGAAACCGGTCTTTATCAATCACAAAACAGTAATAAAAATATTTTAAAAGTCTTGTTTTTCTATGATAGCTCTTATCCCAAGGACACCAGGAAATCTTAAACGGCACTAAAACATTGATCGTTTTCTACATTGTGCCTGGCAGAATAATGATGCCTTTGGCACTCCACTTAAACGTTCCACGTGGCACTTATTGTTTGTGGTTTAATCAAGATCGGCAGAGAAATGTTCCACAAGTATTTACCAAATGGTCGGAAAAATATAACTTGGCAGAAAGCATTAAACCATGCAAGATGGCCTCTCTTTATAAGCCTGGTGGTTTCTTGTGGCCTCCTCGGCTAACAAGCTGCTGTATCCTGTTAAATTTGCTATAAAAAAGGGTAAAAAATGATGATGATGATGATGATGATGATGATGATGATGATGATGATGATAAATGCAATAGACTAATGACAAATTCAATTGTTCTATTACATATGTACTTAAATGAAGACTGACAAAAACGTTGTATAGAGCTTGCTAAAAATTCGAAAAAAAAACTTATGAAAGCAGTCTCGAAAAACAAAATAGCCCTCTGCAATATTACTCCCGCAAACGTTTGTGCCTCGCGGTAGATTAAGCCATACCTCTTTAAATCAAATTAAAAATGAGATAAATTTATATTGTGCTTCAACGTCTCATATATATATTTTAAAGCTTATCAAAAACTACTTATTCGCCAATATTTAAAAGTCAGCAGATTATTTTACCTATATGGCTATGAATTAGATCTTTTACTTCTCGGATCTAGTTCGTGTAATTGTCGCTCTACATCCATTTGTACAAAGCCCTGTTGGTGTTGTATTTCTGACCGTTGTAATAACTTGACACTGCCAGGTACGTATCACCTTTGTACTCAAATGAAGTTATGTCAGATGCTCCCTGAGTTGGAATCTCCTGGTAGATGACGAACCGCGAGCCGGAGGCCTGGTACACAACGGACTTTGTATTGAGCTTCTGACTGTCACCATAATAATTGGCCACACCCAAAAACGTCTGACCGCTGATCACAAATGGATACAATGCTCGGGCTCCACGTGTAGGAATGGACTGGAACAAATCAAATTTGTTGCCATTCCACTTGAAAATGAAGGAGTCGGTATTGAATTTTCTTCCAGATTTGTAGTTGGCAAAGGTAAG
Organism: Porites lutea; assembly: GCF_958299795.1. Taxonomy (NCBI): domain Eukaryota; kingdom Metazoa; phylum Cnidaria; class Anthozoa; order Scleractinia; family Poritidae; genus Porites; species Porites lutea. The sequence continues at coordinate 33,507,010 of NC_133206.1, forward strand.
GAATGTGTGACCATTGATTTGAAAGGATTTCACATCCCACGCTCCATAAGTCTGAAGAGATTGTAGTTTGACAAAGTGTCCTCCTGACCACTTAAATACTGTCGACTGAACAGAATTTTTCCTCTGGGAGTTATAATAGTTTGCAAACGCGATGAAAGTGTTATTTTTAATTATAAACACCTCACATCCTCTCGCACCTTCTGTTGCTATCTCCTGAAACTTGTTAAACTGGCTGCCACTCCATTTGTAGATGACTGATTTTATGGAATAGGTACTACCATCATAGTAATTTGTCACTGCAATGTATTTGTTATCATTTATTGTGAAAAATGTAAAGTGACTTGCTCCTTTTGTAGGTATTTTCTGAACGACGACAAACAGCTTGCCATTCCACTTGTAAATTGTGGAGTCTCTCAGGCGAGTTCCATCGGCGTAATGATTGGCCACGGCAAGGAAATGTTCATTAGAGATCGTAAAGTATTCAGTGTTTAAAGCTCCACTTGTTTGCAAGGTTTGATACGAAGTTAATCTTCCAGTTGATTCGTCCATCCTGTAGATCGTGGAACTCGTCTTGTACTTGCGGATGTCCCCATAGTAGTTGGCAAAAGCGAGAAACAGAGTCCCGTTGATGAAAAAATGTTCGACACCAGAAGCTCCTCGGGTTGGTAGATCTTGAACTTTCTCAAAGAAGTGAAAACCAGCATCGTATTCTTTGTAAAAAAAAAAAAGACACGTGGAAAAGCAATTTCTATTTGAACTGTCTGTATCTTAAGTGGAGGCCTAGCCTGAGTATCAGGCCTTCCTAAGGGGTTAGGGGAGAGGAGATTTTAGATGGGGGAGGGGGGAGGGGTTTCTTTCCCCTTTTCCCCCAGAAACGCGTGATACTCAGGCTAGTGGAGGCCATGCCATCTACAGCGAGCTTAGAGGTGGTCATTTATATGTTATGCACAAGAAATCGGCTAGTATAGGTAGCTGGAATGAGATTGGTCCATTATAAAATCTTTTCTCTAATGAAACCTAAAAAATAAAGGAGGGCTCGAACAAGAAAATTAGATACAAATTTAACCAAGGTTTCATTCCATTTATTAGTACAAGAGTTCATAAATGGAAGCGAACCTCAAATACAAAAGGGAGTGGTGATAGCTGATCTGCGGTTTTGTTCATAGTTTTCATTGTGTATTTTGGTGATGTAGTGATCACGTGACCCAAAACACATAGGTCGTGCCCAATAATATGAGGCCTAAAGACTATCCAACAGTTCTCACGAAGGGCGTGGTTCATCATGAGTCACTCTCTTCATTTTGATCTATTGGCCATCGATTTTAACTCTGACTTTGGTTAAATTTATAGCGAGGCCGCGATCCAGTTTAATTTGTGCGAAACGAAAACCGGAACACAAAAACCAAATCATTGAGGTTTCTCAAACACAAAACATTTTAACACAAGAACTAGATTTATACACAACACACATACACAACCTTACACAGTTTACGTATCATACTGATGCACACAGCCCAGTGTATGTTGTATTTAATTCTAGAAAATTCATACAAGTTATCAAAATAAAAAAGAAAGAAAAACAATTATTGAAGAACGGCAACTATTAGCTGGTAATAAGTGGATTAGGATTCAGAGGTAATAATTTTTAAACAATAGTTATAGGACAGACTGCAAGTGTAATGTGAAAAAGGATCCACTTAGTGTAAATGAAGTTACTTACCAGTTTTACAACTGGCTGTTGTACTGGAAGCAAACTTCCCCTGTGATGAAAATGTTAAGAGGAATCACACACAATTCATTATTTTGAATTGAGTACAAGTATGACTAAAATTTGCAATTTACACGCATATAAAGAGAAGAAGAATAATTCCCTTCTCTTAATATGAAATTCCACCAGGGCTATACCCTCACGAACCGTACATCTCAATAGAACAAACAGTTACAAAAAGAGTGTCCGAATAAACGAGGTTCACTTTTTACAGTATATATCTCAAAAAAAGTATCCGTTGTCTGCATCAATGCCTGTCCGTAATGAGCGGGGTTCGACTTTACTGCTCTTATTATGAACTGCTCTGTAGGAAAAACTTATTAAAAAGACTTTCTTCTCCCCAATCTATCTCAATACCTGCGTGTCACATATTCCCGGATCTCCTTTCGGTCCCTGTTCTCCTTTGTCTCCAGGAGATCCTTTCTCGCCCTTTTAACAAATCAGAATTAATTACTTATAGATGACTCGCTCATTTGGGTGTTACATAAGAGAACAGTTTGCGTTGAAATAGAAAGGCAGCTAAAAGGGGACAGCAGAAAGCAATAGCTTAGTTCAAAGCTTAGAATTCCACATCTTTTGTTCGAATTCGTTCGTTCTTTGTAAAACATTTTAAAATCTTTAAAGCATTCTATTCTCTTATCCTGCCGGTTCTAATTTTTTTTTAACTTTTCATGCAATCTCACTTACTTGTCTACCCACCCCATCAAGATATTTTTGTGAAAGGTTTGAACCCAGGAGTCATTTCAAAAGTAGGTTGAGTTTGATCGTTCGGTTGAACGTAGTCCTGAATAGGACTGTTGTTGTTGACAGTGACTGACGTTTCGACAACCTGTGCGGTAGTCATCTTCAGAGTCAAAGATATTTTTATGATATTTTTCTCAGTAATTATAGCAAGGGGTAATTTGCAAACCTTTTCATCTCTTCCTTGAATGCCTGATTCACCTTTTTCACCCTGGAAAAATAAGACGAGAACGTGGTATGTTACTCACTGAGGAAAATTAGCGGCGCTTCTATGCTACACATTCGGGCCACATTCATAACAATGGCTTAATAACCTTCGCTCCATTTGTCCCATCACGTCCGTCACGACCATCTTTCCCTGTGTTAAAAAAAAATAATGCTAAATAAGCACAGTAAACTTAAAAATAGGAGTCAGGAGTCCTGATAGGGCTGTTGCCAGCGTGAAATCTAAATATAGTAACAAAGATGAAGAAAGAAGATTGAGAAAGGTTAAATCCTGGCGGACAAACCCTTCCTCTTGACAAAAAAAAAAATTCAACTGCTTTTTGACCTCAAAATATTCCATGTTTCTGAGTAACTGTGATTCTGAGGATCATTACCGCGCTGTTACCTTCGTAACATTAGAGATCAAAGACTAATGCCGTCTTGTTTTTCATAATTTTCGTATCTGTTCGTTTCAGTATTTTTTTTTCGGTTTTTTTTCTTGAAACAAAGCGAAACGAAAAAACGTAAGAATATAATGGATCATGATCCAGCGCGACCCTAGGCGCATGCGCACCTACCCTGGGTGCCAGCCGGTTTTTTTTCTTTCCTAGTTCTTGATAGTCCCGTGCGCACGGGTTATTTCATCCTATCAGGGGCCTGATCCTAGGTATTTCGAATGGACCTCTGGATCTAGGGTAAGGCCCACCCCATCGTTGTTTCACTTGGAGACTACCAGTCTTGTCGTTGTCCTTGAGAGTCATCTGTTTAAAAGTTTGCATGATACGAGACAAAAGGTAAAGAGTACTTGACTCTTACACGAGAACCGCGCAGGTTGCCGGAACGTCAGTAACTGTCATTTAAAGTCCTAGTCAAGACTACACTTGCGCTCACACCCGAACGATCATATTCCACCTACTTATGAAATGACTACTGGGTTCAAATAATTCACTATATTATTATTTATCACATGTTTGCTGAGCAGGGACAAACTATGAGACCTAATCGTGATTTCTTAAAGCATTAGGACAATACTATCACTTAATAATATACTCTACCATGTAACCCATCGCGCCCGTCATTTCCTGTATGTACAGAAAAAAAAGATGAATTGAGTAAAGGCCAAGAAGTTAAGGAAAACGGAAATGGGATTTTAGAAGTCGTACATTACCGTATTTTATTTGGTGGGGACTGAGTAAGAACCCTTATAATAAATCTATTCGTGTTTCAAGGTGAAGCGCGACAGACTTATGGGAAGGCACTTCGTTTCACTTCCCAAGGATCTGTGCGAGACTCTTTTATTTCTGAAACCCATAAAAAGAACAACTGACTGTGACTCTGGTACTCTCATGATCTACAAACGCATGCAGACAAATAAACAGCATACCTGGACCAAACCCCTCTGTAAATTTCCATGAATTAGATTGTTATAACTTAAGAGCGTGTGATATGTCAACTCACCGTTTCTGCCATCTTTGCCGTCTTTTCCTGATAAGCGGTCAAGAAACAAAACAAGAAACGTAAAATTTGTGATTTTTCTTCATCGTTGTACTAATTAAAATTTTGAAGCTTCAGAATGGAGTCTTCGAGTAAGGTGTTAAAGGAAAATCAGTTAAATTGGTCTCTTACCATCTTTACAGCAAGTATGTTGTTGTAGAGTTTGGCAGCTGCTTTCCTTTGCTGGTGACCCATCGGTCGGCTGCCAAAGAAAAAGACGAAATAAAGAAAGTGCGTAGGAATGACAAAGGTCTGAGTTCTGTGTTATAATTACAATCAGGAATGGACTTGAAAAATATCAACAAATGAAGAATCTCGCGAGATTATATCAAACAATTGGCACTACACGTAAATTCATGGCATCATTTGGAAGACAGAAGGTTTGATTTCACCTTAACCTTTACCGATGTCGTGTACATCGGCAAAGTTGGAGCTGAAGCTAGAATTTGCAATGGAAAATAAAACGTTCTCAAATTGTAACTGTTATTATGTTCAAAGCAATACCTGTTGAGCTGATTGTTTTTGTGCCGTTCCAAAGGAATAAGCAAGCAAAATGGCTAAAGTAACCAGAGAAGGCAAACGAATCATTCTCCTGTTTGGGTACTTTGGTAAACGTTGAACGAGTTAGCTCAGTAGCTAGCTTAGTGTGGCTCGCTTCCAAGATGATCTTGGAACATGTATAATTCCAATAACGTTTGATAGGCGTGGCCTCCGTAAACAAGTGATTAGGTTATCATAAAGCACGTAGCAGAGGATACTCTTGGCACTCTGTCAGACAATGATAATACTTAATTAATGAGTGAGAGAATCGCCCAACAGATGGTCACATTGAACTCCTGATTAGGTGATCATAAAGCACGTAGCTTCAGACACCCTTTGTACCCTGTTTTAAAAGCACCTTAATCGAAGTCTTATCACTAAAATTGCCGCAAATCAAGGCTTTAGCCAAGGGGGTACTCCCTATGATGGCTCCGCCGAAAGGATTACCTTTTTCAAGCGCCAGGCGTGAGGTATATAACAGGGTAGGGATTACAGACTCATTTTATGGCTGTGAAAAGGTCAAAAAAACTTCCTGGTTAAGTGATTTGCTCGTATTAAAAAGACAGTGTATTTACAGCAGTTAAAAGGGATGCAGCACCAAGTATGTAAAAGGGGTAACATTTGTCAATAGAAGATATACGAAAGGGATACCTTTTCTCTCAAAAATAGTACGTAAAAAGATAAGGCGTTGGACATCAGAGTAGAGCCACCCCGCATAAAACTTTGTTGAGTAGCCCCCGCTCACCCGGAAGCTTCGCCAACTGCATTTTTCCATGCAATGTAAACAGCCTCTTTAACGTCATACCATCAGGCTTACCAAGTAATATACGTGAGCCATAAAGGGAAGGGTTAAGTGCTCAGCTTCGTATACTATTGTTTGTTATTATTTTTATCTTGGCATGCAGGCATAGTCAAAGCAGTCAAACGTGTGGCGGGGTCCTTTGATGTGGCGCGTTAAAAGGCCACTGACACTTCCAAAGAAGGCTATAATTTCCCTTAATGGGTTTCCCTAACGGCGTCTTAAGCACAAAATGCTGGAATCTAAATAACGGCGTAAACATCTGGAAATAAGTGTAAACTTCAGTGAAATGAGTAGGAGGGAAAAAAAGAACAAAGCACAGCTTAGTACGCAAGAGCTGTTGTCTAAGTTTGTTTCCTTTATTTCAAATTATATTTTGATCAGTTTTCATTTGCAGCCTCCTCCACCTGCTTTCAGAAACAAGAATTTTTTCGGCAAAAATTCTGGGGGCCAATGGAATCGCAAGCTCTCAGTAAAGTCAGCGCTGTTGTGAAAGTCAGCCAAACTGATTCAAGTTCAATTATATATGGTTTTAGATCCATTTATACAGGGAACTGTTGGCGTAGGCTATCCCATGGCCATAATTTGCCACTGCCAAGTACGTATCACCTTTGTACTCAAATGACGTCATGTCAGTCGCTGCGTAAGTAGGAATCTCCTGGTAGTTGACGAATCGTGAGCCTACGGCCTGGTACACAACAGATTTTGTCACAACGGTGCCTGGCTCCAACGGGAAACCTTTGACCACACCCAGGAACGTTTGACCGCTGATCACAAATGGATGCAATGCCCAGGCTCCGCGAGTAGGAATGGACTGGAACAGATTAAATTTGTTGCCATTCCACTTGAAAATAAAGGAGTCGTCCTTTCCAATTCTAGGGGAAAAGGCAAGGAATGTGTGACCATTTATTTGAAAAGACTTAACATCATGGGCTCCATAAGTCTGAAGAGACTGCACTTTGACAAAGCGTTCCCCTGACCACTTAAAAACTGCCGACTGTTGGGAGTCATTGGCGTTTGCAAAGGCAATAAAAGTTTCATAGTTTATTTCAAACGTATCACATCCCACAGCATCTTCAGTAGCTACTTCTTGGAACTTGCTGAACTGGCTACCGGTCCATTTGTAAATGAAAATTAAACGCTGTGGTTCTTTGAGATTCCAAGGTATGCCGGCGTCTGATACTGCAAGGTACTTGTCACCATTTAATGTAAAAAAAGTGAAAAAACTTAGAGTTTTCCTGTTTCTAGGTATTTTCTGAATGACAACAAACTGCTTTCCATTCCACTGATAAATTAAACAGTTCAGCGAATCGTTTGTACCGCGGTAGAAGCTATCCAGACTATCCACAGCGAGAAAGTGTTTTTTTCCGATTGTAAAGTATTCAATGTCAAAAGATCCATTATTTTGCAAGGTTTGATATAACTTAAATCTTCCTGTTGATTCATCCATTTTGTAGATAGTGGAGTTAGGCTTTTGGTAGTTAACAGTCTCAGCAAAAGCAAGAAACAGCGACCCGTTAATGGTAAAATGTTCCACACTAGTAGCTCCTAGGGTTGGTAGATCTTGAACTTTCTCAAACAAGTGGAACTGGGAACCAGCGTAGCTCCCTTTGTCGAAAGGAAAGAAAGGGGTAACGCCGATTTAGTGCATTTCTTCATAAACAATACCAGCGGCGGGGTCGATGATCGAAAGTGAGACCACTCGCCAGGGAGTTATGCTATGCTAATAAGTCACTTATTATGAGGACGAAACAGCTGTCCATGACTGCCACTGTTGGGGGTGATATGGTTGTGCGCATGTGTAAGGTACTGATACCGCGGAGTTCGGGAACGGAGTTCGCACGTGTGCTTCGGTGCTGAAATTGGTATTGCATTTCTTTATGTAATATATCAAGCATGAGCAGTGTTCATCAACAGATGAAACACTGAAAAGAGAGTTAAAAATACGACGCGCAACGGAGTATTTTT